>NW_004797451.1:318019-332453 GCF_000002075.1 Aplysia californica
ATCTGTTTTTGTTGCAAGTGCATTAAAACTCTCTAGAACTAAAAAACGAATCTGTCTGACCAGCATGTTCGTTCTCTTTACTCAGACTGAAAGTGAACCATCTGGTCTCCTTTGATTGTTTCAGGGTGACCCAGACGTATGACGCTGGGGCTGCCGTGTATTTCTACTTTGGCTTCAACTACCGTGGCATCAGTGACCCTGTTGCTGTGTATGAACACATTGAGGTGAGACAAATAAGGTCTAAACACATCCGAGGGGAAGGTTAAGGAAAAAGATTGTCGTGGCTGGAAGAGGAAATGAAAGATCCAAGATGGGGTAACATAAAATGAATTCGAAAGACATCAAAATAAGATAAGATGGAAACTTATTGGAGTTTAGATAGGAGGAGATCAAAACATATCAAGGTGAGATAAGATTAAATTAAAATACATGGAGGTGAAAAAAGAGAAAACACAAGGTGAGACGAGAAAAGATCTAAAAACATGAAAGTGAGAAAGGATAAGATTGAAGCACATGGAGATGAGAGGGAATAAGATAGAGAAAACACATCAAGATGAGATAAGATAGAACTGGTGTAAAGTAGCGATTGTTATGAAAGCTGTTTTCAAACTTTGGTGGATGTTTTTTCTGATTGATTTGAAGGTTGATGGAGTGACTGACGAAACAGCAGTCGAAGGGGTTAAGAAAACTAAACAAAAATTGCTGAGGTTGCGGATAATATCACCACATGGATGTAGCAGTAGAATTTGTTTTGACATGCTATTGCTTTCTTTGTTTTAAAATTGTTTGAAAGCAGAAGTTACTCCTGGAAACAGCTTCCAGCACAAACCCTAATACGAATGTAAATCTGTGATTAGTTTTACAAAATGCACTTAATAGAAGCAGTGTGGCATTCGTCATCATGGTCCTTGCACTTCACAAGGCATAACGAATGGCGTACGTTACAGCAGCGTCTTGGCTCGTTCGCCGTGTAAGAAAAAATTACGAACGTCGTACGTCATTTAGGTTACAAAGAGGTTATGTAAACTGGCTGGATTCCTTCTTTCTGAGAACATTTCCTATTGATAACATTGTTTTTTCACTCCGCTTTTTCCCTCACTTTTCAAAAAGTAGATAAGGAGAATTGCAAAACCTGCTTTTAACCCTTATACAAGTGGTACAATAACACTCAGTGTGCCGTCAGTGGAAGTTTTGCAGAAATTATATTTGTGTTTCGTAGTGACACTTTTAATAAACTTGTCGCATTTTTATTTGGATTGATCTGTAAATGAAACATAATATTATATTGTTTGGACTCAGAAATGAACGAAGTTCTATTTTATTTAAGTTTTCATGACCTTTGAAATAAATAGTGGCTTTAGCTCAGGTTTCAATACACAGATGACAAGTGAAAAACGGTAACTGAACCTCTGATGGGCTCAAAGGTAAACTTGAAAGTAGTGTAGACTTACTATTGATGATGCTCTGGTGTGTAACCAGTGTATAAAGAGAATTTTCCTCCCACTTCCCGGATATCCTGGCCCTTAAAAATGACACATGTCAGAACTGCAAGGACCAAAGGTTATTTGTTGGCATAAAGAGTGAAGAGAACCTTCCAGAATTATGCATTGTATGTCTGCCCAAATGCAGAGGACTACAGATTGCTTTGTGCTCAAAGAAAAATATCAGGCCATTTATGTATTTTAGTGAGCCCATCTTTTATTTGCTTTTGTTAATTTTGATCATTTCATATTATGTGAGGGTTTTTTTGTGGATTTCAGAACTGTGGTAGAGAAGAAATCATGGCAAATGGTGGCAGTATCTCTCATCATCACGGAGGTAAGCTTCCAACGATTGAGTTTCTTTCCACCGCTTTCTCTTTTTTTTAAAGTAAGTGTTTTGCAGCGCTCACAACTGCATACTGTCATATGGGCCTGCGGGACATATTAAACATTTTTCTGTTGGTAGGAAATTTTGAATTTTACCTGGGTGGTGGGGGAAGCCTACTCTTATCGATTTTCGACCACCAAGGGATCTTTAACGTTCACAACTTGCACATGGAACCTCTGAGATTTTTCGGCGCTATCCAAGAAGGCTAGGTGTTAGATCATACTTACCGTAAGATCAGGGGTGTGAATGAAAGACAGCAGTGAGAAGGAACCAAGGAGTAGCAGTAGAAAAGCTGCAGAAAGAGTCAATAGCCCAGAGGAGGGGGCAGAAAGTGGAGACAAAAGCAAATGATAGAGTGCAGGAAAGGAGAACATTTTGGAAAAGAAAATTTTCTATCGTTCTCTGAATTCGAATTCTGGACCTATTGAATGAGAGGCAAACACCATAACTTCTAGACCATGAGAGCCCCCCTTCCATAGCTTTGCGCTTATTATATGTGTAAACAAGTCTCCTGAAGTGAGCATGGTCACAGACTCTTTGTCCCCTAACAACTTACAGCTACCTTTTTTAAATGTGGAAATATATGTTTTATTTGATGAGAAATTGGCCAGAACCCACTTCTTTACAATGACAATGATTTTGGACTGTGCTGTCTTTTTTTTTTGGTCTTTTCTATTGTTGCATCGTAAAGTAGATGTGTTTTATAAGGCTCGCTCAGGAATATATTGTGTGTGCCAAGTTGTAACGATTCATCCACCAAATTTGGTCGAACTTTTTTTACTGTTATTTTCCAGAACTGTCCAAAATTTTGAGTCGAGTGTACTTTTTACTGATTATTTTATCACCAATTGTAATAACAGTTGTAAATAACCTGATGTTTGACAAAGAAGTACCTGGCTTGATTTAGGGTATACACTATAAGAATTGACACCGCCGATAACTTATTTTGTCCCCCAATGATACTGATGGCATTCATGAGTCAAGCCTCTGTGCTGCCTGTTGAGTGATTCTTATTCACATATGGTGGGGTCTAACTGTTGTGTTACCTGGTCACCTTTATGTCATGAGGTGTTCTGTATACATATATACACTTACTGGTAATGGAAGCAGATTGATAAACTACAAAAACTTTTAAAGTTTTAGGAGTGGGTGGTTGGCGTGTGCTCTGGTGTGGTTTGTTCCTTCTTTCCTGTCAAACTATCGTCCTTATCTTTCCTCTATCTTTTTTGTGTTTGTTACTCTTGTCTTGTAATACCTCTAATCTTCGGCTCTTATATGACCTTATTGTGTTGCAAGTGCCGTAAAACTCTTATTTAAAAAAAAAAAGTTTTAGGTGACATAGCTTTTTTCATCTGTTTAAGTTTTCAACATGTATTCCCTCATCCTAATCTATAATATTCACTGAGAGGAAACCCGTCATGCATTGCTATTGTGGCCTCAAACTCCGTCTATGAAGGGGGACTCACTCTAGGGGTATATTTTTAGTAAATAATACTAAGGAGGAATGTTCTTTGCTATCCTTCACAGTTGGCAAAATCCGCAAACAGTACCTGCACAAGACAGTGGGCAACATCGGGATCGGGGCCATGCAGGCTGTGAAACGCTACATCGACCCCAACAACATCTTTGGCAACAATAACCTGATGATAGGACAGGACATCGGGGACGCTGCTGTACAGGAGCCAGACAATGTCCATCTGCCGTCTAAGCTGTGAGGTGGACACAGAGCAAGAAATAGAGCATTTCATCATAGTCATAACACATTTGTCTTAGTTATTTTGTAAAAGTGTATTTTTAAAAAATAGTGTTTACAATCGTTAATCTTATGACTTGAACAAAAGTGGAAATGTCTCAACAATTGGATTTTTAGTATATGAAACAAAATCCTGTTATTTTTGTTGTTTGAAATTAAGTAACAGACTTTTTTGCTAAATGGATAACAAGAAACCTAAAGAAAAATTATTTAAGCAGTTGTGTTATGACAGTGATGAATTGTAAATAGTGAGTGGCTGGACGCCAGCTGAGAATTCGTGTGGTACACAGGAACATCGGGTCATTGCTCTGTCGCTTTTTGGGGATGTGTGTTTTCGGTGTGATGTGTCCTGGGTTGATTTGGTACTGTTTCTGATTTTTTAAATTTGGTGAAATAGCATTAAGCTTGTGGAGTTAAGCCTTTACATGAACAATGCATGCTGTCTAGAAATTTTCTACGCAATTTTATTTTAGCTTTTATTTTACCATCTCATTTGTGGAACAAGCTTTACTGTTTGACATGAAGACCACACTTTGACATAATAACACTATGCTGGTGGTTTCTCCACTAACTTTAGTTTTGTCTGTTAGCTCAGAAGTTGATTTGGGACTTTTTATTTTTCTACAAGGGTTACTCTGTTGTGATGTACACATTTTTTGTAACCCTCTCCAGCAGTATTCCAAAATATGCTAACCCACGCATATTTGATTCTTCTCTTGGTAAGCGTTAACCTTGGACAATTCACTGCTGGTTCTAGCTTTGTTTTCTCTGGATTTGTTGCGTTGAAACGACAGTGAATGGTTTTCACTTGTACTTAAAGCCTTGCAAATTTTGGTCAGCTCTTTAAGTTTGTTGAAACTTCAATAACAATATCATCTTGGATATGGACTTGGACTGTTTCGGGGGGCTTGTGATGCTGACCGTGAGAGAGATTTTCTCGCGTTTTGAGGATGCATGTGATGCTCACAGGACTGTGGGAGAACAGGAAGAAGAAGCAAATAGTTGAGATGGAAATGTAGGCTCTGGAAGTGTCTTTGCATGAAGGGTTGGACAAGGAGTTTTGGTATCAAGGAAAGCACTGTATGTAATGTTGTTGTGGATTTGCACATGGGCATTTCTAATGGTTCTCTTGTAGCGCAATGTTCTTCATGTTTACAAAAGTCATTCCTTGATATGTATTGTTCAAGTGCATATGTTCAAAATTTTTAGTATTGCCTCTGGTGACATGGGTGATATTGGGTTTTTCCATACTTCTCTCTTTGCCTTAGGGTTTGAATGACTGGGGTGGAAAGCAAATGTGGAAGCATCAGAAAAAAAATCTGTAGCGTCTCTCATTTATAATAAACACACTCTGCTGAACTGCGACTTGGTAATTACCTTGGTTCCTTCAGTACTGTGCGAATTCATAGCTCACTTTCTTGACCACTGACAGGAGGGATGCCACTTATTATCTGTATGTTTTCAGAATCCAGGAAATTTTAGGATATTTTACCCTTCCTTCTTTTTTTTTACTTAAATTTTTTTTACAGTTTTGTGTGTGTGTGTGTGTGTGATGATGAATTCCCTGTATTAGGGACATGACTTCTGAGTGCTTGTTTGGAGGCTATCTGACCATGCTGGCAAGGTGTGCTGGAGTTATGTGATGCTTAGAAAAGATTGTGTGTGTTTTATTTTACATGTGTATGTGTGTGCCTATTTGTGAATCTGTTTGTGTGTGTGTTTGTGCTTAGTTTCTACTATATGTCCAAGTTCATGCCTGTGTGTGTGTGTACATGTGTGCTGGCATGTGTCGGTATTTGCTTTTATCACAAGGCTGCATGTGTTCACGCACATGTCCGTGTGCTTGTACTTGTGTCGTGGGTGTGTGTGTGTTTGGCTGGATGTCAATTCCCTGGGTAGACTACATGGATATATTATGTTGCTTTTATCCAAAGTTCCTGTATAATCTCAGTTCACACATTCTGCCTGAGACTTTGTTGATATGTTGCTTTTGTTTGTTCTTTTACACCTTTGCTTTCTTGTTTCTTTATCTGGCCAGAACTTTTGTTTATGTTAAGCAGAGCCTCGGATCATACTTCACCTTGTGTGTTGATGTTCAGGGGGAGACTTTAATTGTTCTGCATTTGTTCACTGATTGTTTTACGCTTCCTGTTACAGGTCTGTGGTATTGTTGACTCTATAGAACAAATCTTTTTAATTTGTGGGTTAAATACTATGGCAAAAGAAAGGATTTTCCTCACTCTAGCCAGGCCGTTTTGGCCACCATGTTTTCCTGCCTGACTAAAGAGAAAAAGTGTTGGGGGTTTTTTGTTCTAAATCTTTTAGAAGCTCAAAGGTATTACGACTGTTACATATTAAAAAGGTAGGGAATTGGATTTTCTTACTGACAGTCTAAAGAAAAAGTAATAAGAGTATAAATTAGCGGTTTGGTGTGAGTTTGAAGATCACCCAACTGCATGATGCGTCTCATGGTCATGAAGCATTGATCGTGCAGGTTGTAAAATGTGACTAGTGGTAGGGAATTAGATAAGGTGATGGTAATGCTAGGTGGGACTTTATGTCTCTCACAAAGACTCTTTTATCTTATTTTCCTCCGTGCTCGGTCTGCAGGGACAGAAATATTTAGGTATCAGTGTATGAACGTCGAAGAGGCTATTACAAAAAAGTCATCTGAGAAGTGGATGAAACATTGAAATATAGTATAGATAAGAAAAAGACAACTATACAGATCCTCGTAGAGAGTAATTTTATGATGACTGGCATATGAGAAAGATTAAATCATATTGCATCACAAACTGAAATGGAAGCACTGTAAAGCTAGATGCTACAGTACAGTGTACAGAGCGCCTATAGAAACTTGCCCTCTCTTGTTACTGTTCAATAATTTTTATTTATTGCTTACACACATCAGTGTTGATGGTCACAAAATCACCGACCTCTGAAAAGCTGATTTCACTGTAGGCAGGAAAAAAGGGCTGTTCTGCCGCTTTTTTTTTTTTCAGTTGTTAAATAAACTTGGAAAGTAATAGTATGTTTCTTTAGTCTCTAAATAGTCTACTTCATGATCTACACGTAGTGTAAAGCCTAAAGTTGGATAAAAATTGATTGTGGAAAATTTGTTCAAGTCTCAGGAATGCACCAGTTACTTCCCAACAACTTCAGAATTTCTGTTTCAGTGGAACAAATATGAATTTTGAATGGTAATAACAATTACTTCTTTAAAGGAATATTACGTCTACTCTATTTATTTCTTGTGTATTCTACAATGTAATCAATTATGCTCTTGCTCAATTATTATAGTAAAGCAACTTTTATACAAATGCGTGTAATTGCGTATATCTATCTTTTGCATAGTGAATGCTGTATTTCTAAGCATTTGAAGCCAATTCCTGCTGCCTTGGTGATGTCAGTATGTATAAGCAAAATAAGGCATAAGCAACAGTGAGGGTGTGTGTGTGACAAGTACTTTGTATAGACTGGATACTGAAATGGTGGTACAGTGTTAGTATTAGCCCAGCACTTTTTTAAATAATTCATATTCGTGTTTTTCAAATTGCCAATATGTGTAATCTGAACAGAATACGAATCTACACGCTTTGCGTTTTCTATATTTTTCGTTTTAGTTAGTATGTTTAATGCATACAGAATAAGAATTCATATGCTATGTGTCTTTCTTTGCTATTGTATTTTGTGACCTTTTCTGTTCGACTAGAAATTTACGATGAAAACAATACTGTAACGAAATGCAGCAAAGTTTAGGGTTGACATTACTGATAGTGATGTTGTTGTTTCAGCATAAATTCAGTGTCATTCAGAGTTGATGGATAGAGTTTTGAGGGTTGTCCTTGTGTTTATCACCACCGAGTCGAGGTTTCTGCGTCGTAAGGTACATGTTGATATCTAGCTTTAAGCAACAAAATAGCTGTCATGCCCAGTCATGAGTCAAAGTGGGAGCATGCAAGTCATGTGACTTCTTGTGTGTTTCTACATTTGTCCTGACAGGCGTACTTGTTTTGGGAAAAAACAAGACACATTTTTATTTATTTTTTATTTATTGTTATGAATATATCTGATTTAAAAGCTTTGTTTTATATGTCATCTTCAAAAAGTGATATAATTGTTATTGTGTTTTGAAAAAAAAAAAAACTCTTCTAATCCGGTAGTCCCATCCTGTTTTTGTTTTTATTGAAATTTTCTTTTAAAATAAAACAAATAATTCTTCAAAAACAAGTTTCTGTTTATCTTAATGTCACCGCTATACGTGAGACATCGTGGTGAAGTCAGGCACTCGTCAAAATAATGAAATTTTTCTGCCTATTGGACAATTTTTAATTATATGGTTTTTTGCTTTGGGCTCCACACCGTGTATGTCCATTTACAAACACATTTTTTTCTGCTTTTTCTTTCCTCATCCTTACTATCGTCATTTTCCCCCCACTTCTTTTGTATGTTTGTCACTCTCTTGTGAACTGCTATTTTTAGGGTGCCTTGATAGTCGAAGCAAACTTTGTTCTTTTTGCGCTCATATGACCATATGCAGTTGCGAGCGGCGTAAAAACTTACTTTAAAAAAACATCAGCCAAAAAACACATTTGTACTTGAATTTTATTGAAAAATATTGATCAAAGGCACAAAAAATGTAAATATTTATAGTTTCTAAGGACACAACAGCTTTAGAAGTCACCAAACTTTGACGACCATTTTCTCGCTAATTTTACCTCTGACATCATTTGACCCTGCCTTCTTGAATCACAATATCTCGTTTTCTATTCCAGACAGAAAGTTTTTTTTTATTCATTTAAATCAAGGGAAATGGACTAACATTATTGACTCAAATTAGATCTATACCAATAACTCGTGCCCAAAAATTGACGAGCGTTTGATTCCACCACGTTACGACACACACTATAAAAAGTTATTGCCTTTAATGACAATTTAAATCTACCTTTTTTTAAATGAATATTTTCAGTAATATTGACTGCTTTCATTGGTTATAACTCTGTGCCCATCCTACTGAGTGGTTTGGGCCAAATATCAGCCTACTGGGTGACATTGGAGAGAAGGGACATCTTTTATATTGTTTCATATTAAAATGATGTTTAACTAAGAATGTTTTTCTTTTTCATTTTTGCCTTGAAGATCTAGTTCACGAGGTCTATCCCAGAAAAGTTTCCCTGTACTGTAAGATTAGCAATTTTTATTCTACAAACCTGAAATTTTGTACATACCTAAAGAAATATATTTTCTATTCAGTATAATAAACATAGATCTCAATGCATTTTTTTATCCGATGTAATCAGCAGGCAAATGCAGTGACCTTGTCCACTTTGGTCAGAGTTCTTAGAGCAGCATTTTTTTTAGCAGTTTCTTCTTATCTTCCGATTCCTGCCCACTTAATCATTCTCTGATATTGGGGAAGAAATGAAAGTCTCATGACACTAAGTCTAGGGAACAGTAGGGATGTTCAAGGATTTCCCACATTCAAACAGTGTGCACAGATACGCTGTCAAGATGGAAGACCACACCTTGCTCAAGGAGACCAGTCCACTTTCTACTGATTGCTCATCTCAGCTTTGTCAGAACAACCACTGTGTAATAGTAATAGTCAGCATTGACTGTTGTGCCAACAGGAACCGGCCAGTTCAAAACCACACTTTCTTAGTGGCAAAACGTGGTGTGCATCACTTTCAAAGCACTTAACTTTGCTTGCATCAAGCTTTCTTGGATGATGGTGATCCTGGGTTTCTCCATTCTGCTGTCTTTTCAGTTGGAACCCACGAACACATATATATCTATGTTTCATAATTTATTTGATTCTTTTAGAATTACAAAGTCTGTCCTTTTATTTCATGTGACTTTCATTTCTTCCCCAAAATCAAAGAAGGTCAAAGGGGGCTACGATTTGAAGATGAGAAGAAATTGTGTTTGAAAGAAATGCTGCGCTAACGACTGGTTGAAGAGAGGGTATGATGTCACTGCGCTTAACTGTTGGCAATGTTGGATGAAAAAGTAAAGTATTGAGATCGACGGTTATGTTGAATGGATAACATGTTTCTGTAGGTATGTACAAAATTTCATGTCTGTAAGATTTTTAAAAAAATACCAGTGTCTATGGTATAGCAGTTATACTCTTTGTTATTGCTTGAAGGAAACCTGAGTAGGAAGGAATTTTTTGTTGAGTATCTCTGTCTCTCTGCTGGGATGATGTATCCCTCTCAGCCCAGTTTGGCCCTGACAGGAAGGATCGGAAGTCTGCCTCCTTTATGATCTAAATTGTGTTGATGGGAGTGAACAAAAATATCCTTTTTTTTAATGAAAAAAAGAAAATTTAATTTATTACTGTAAAATTTGTTGATTTTATAGAACAGGGAAACTAATTTCTGGAACAGACCTCGCACATATATGCCGGTCAATATCAGTCATATGAAGGAAATTTCAAAACTGGGTTAACATTATTGTCAAAAACTATCACCTTTTCCCTACAATTTAAAACAAGAATGAAGTATGACATTGTTTGACAAAAATACAGAACTTTTAATTGTGTGAGGTGAGGAAACATGAAAAGGAGAAAATGGCCTCCAAAGTTGAGCAACATATTTCCTTAGCAATGGGGGTCTTAGAATTGAGAATAGAGACTTGAAATTTAGCAGTTATATTGGCTATGCCACTACAAGGCAACATTCTAAAGTAGAAAACTATTCATTTACAGAGAAAAAAAGCTTATGGACCAAACAAAATATTAGCATTATACTAGAACTAGGTACCATACTCTAAATTTTCAAAGTAGCTGTATGTCAAATTCGTCTATTTCATATGAAAAGCCTATGTCTCCTGATAATTTTGGTACCATACTTTTACCTCTCTCTCAGTCAATGTTTACGAGAATGGCAGCTGTTTCAATTTTACATAATAATAAAATATTGCTGAAGTCGTTAACTGGCTGCAACCCCATGTTTGACAGATAGTAAAAGAGTACCAAGTGCACCAAATATCTCTACATTAAAAGAGTACAATCACTATAACGTGGAAATAAAGTTTAATATTATTATTGCCTCAAACACGATGATCTGTCGTTATTTCAATAAAAACACCAAGCGTTGTCCCGGCCGGCTGCGCACCAGCCTTCGCGACGAGCGAGCCGGCTCAATTAACTCAATACTGTAGTATACTGACTGCTCCCGGTAGTTTCGCAGGATTCATGCAAAATAATTCCAAGCCGATGACTTTATTCTAATACAAAAAGAACTGTTCTTTCTATTGGTACATTTTTTAGCTGGTATTTTACACATTTCGTGTTAAAAATGATCTTTGAAAACTTAGACCCTTTTTTTTTCAAGGTTTTCTATCCAAACGCCAAAAGCCAAAAATATTAACCACAGGAAACCACGCTCAACAAAGTCAAAGTTGTATAGTTCTCCGCCAATGAAAAGTTAATCATCAATCTTTCTGCAAAGCATTCGAATGCATGGTTGTCAATTTTGAACCGGGGGACCTCGCATTCCGACCGCGATCGAGGGGCTTCCCTTTCCACGGTGATGTTCCAGCTCCAAATACCCGGATATACAACAAACTTACGGTATTATAACGAAGAAAATCTAAACTTTTTCAAAGTATTCAGCATTTTGTGTTTTATTCCAAAAGAGCAAGGAAACAGAGATCTGAATTACCCCCCATTTCACCGAAACCACGCACTCGGAAGGTCGCGGGTCGGCTTACGTACCGTGCTTACGCTACCTCTATATGTTCTTATACATACATGTTGTATGTACTAACCGTCTAGCGCTACCTGATTATATATTAATATTTGCAACAGCACCATAAACACACGAGAGCACACGTGCACACACACATGCACACACATACACACACATGCACATAGACCGCCTCGGTGGCATTTTGGTAAGGATTCCGCTCTGAGAGATCAAGAGGACGGTTAATTTATATTTTAAAAGCTCTAAAACACAATAAAAACGAATTTTTAAAGTCAATCCAAGTGTAAAACTGAAAGATCAACAGACGATAACAGCTAGCAGGGCACACCCACACAGTCAGCTGTTTCATAAACAAGCTTGAAGTGAGCTGGATAAGTTACCGTTTTTATTCCGTTTTACCAATCAAAGTTGTTTACATTTCAGACCGTTCATGCTCGAAAAGGGGTCAAAATCTAAAAGTGGTTGCGAATGAAGAACGTTGGAGCAAAGATTTTCCACTAGTGGAGAATGTTTGGTTGAAGTAAAGGTGGCCATGAGGTAATGGTTTTAAAAATAATCTCACTGCTACACACTAGCAAGGTCCAAATCCCTTTATCTCGTCATCCAAGCTCACAACAAATCACAGACACCTCCAAAATACATAAATCAATATAAAATATTTATAGTTGATAATAAATGTTTATTTTTATCTTAAATGAAGAAGAAGACATCAAACTTTCAATATATCAAAAAACACAAATTTCATGGAAAGTCTCTTTTTTGCCTTTCGAGTTTCGAGCCTCGTAGCTGATAATAGCACAGTGCGTCTTACGGCTTATAATGAGCGGGGCAGACTGATATAGGGTGAAAACTTCCTGGATTGCCAACTTCTTCTCATAGTAGTGGAAGCCAAGACAGCCTTTGACTTTTATTGTGCTGCATGGCTACTAGTTTATTAATTACCAGAACGCCAACTTAAAGCTAGTGCACACAGGTACAAGGTTAAAAAATGATAACGATCTTTGGCAAGGAGTAGAAGTTAAAAATGCTGCAAGAATGATTATGTGAAAATAGCATAGTATGTTCTTTGAGAATAGTGAGGTATGTTCTCTGGAATTAGCAAGGTTTTTTAAAGAAATTTGATATTGCTGATTTGGGGTCAATTCTGAGATTTAAGTTGTTTTCTAATTCGTAAAGTTCAGCCACTTCTGTCTAAAAATAGCCAAGACAAAATTTAGAAACCTCTCATTCGTATCTGAAATTGCTTTTGAAAACATGATGGTAAATAGTCAAACATTTGGCAAATTTTCACCTATATAGTGACGTCCGTAAGAAGCTTAAAAATGTAATCGCCAATCATTTATTTGTCAAAGCCCTACAATACACATTCGTGCAGCTAAACAAATTCTGAATCATCTGACACATTTTAATTTCCATCTAGATCTATGTTAAGAGTGGTCCAAAATACAGTCACACTAATTTGACTTTTTTTAAAAATCAGGCTTGGAAAAAAGGTGTGGAATCAAAGAACCCTAAAGTGTCTTCGAGCATGTATATTGAGGTGCAGCATGAACATACATGAATGGACACATACATGACATCAATTTAATGAATGGGGATTTTGTCTGCTCAGCATCCAAGCTGAGTAGTGAGACATAAGCGACAAAGCGTGATTACTGTTTCCGATTTGGAACTTGAACTTGAAGAAGATGACAGGGATGGATCAAATTCCCAATAATCGAACAAGTCTTGATGGAGGAAATCGGGGGGGGGGGGGGGGGGGGGTCCATTATCAAGCAACATATCAAATGCCAAAATTGTAAGCTAATTGCATTTGTAATTTTAAATGCATTTGATCCCCTTGGGAAAATTTGGGTTACAATGGCAAACATACATGCATACACATAAATTATAATTAGAAACCACATTCAAACACAAAAAATACGGATGTTTTCGTAGTCAAAAGATTACGGTGTTCGCCTCCCATTCAATAGGTCCCGGGTTCAAAACCTGACAGGGACGGAACATTTTCTGCTCTAAAATATTTTCCTTTTTCCTTTCTTGCTCTCTAACCATGTTCTGTCGTACTTTCACTTTCATCTCCTTTCTGCAGCCTTTTTACTGCTACTCCTTGGCTCCTTCTTAGTGCTGTCTTTCAGCCACACACCAGATCTTAGGGTAGGTAGGATCTAACACTTAGCTTTCTCGGATAACCCCTGAAAAATGTCGGAGGTCATGTGTGCGGGCGGTGGAAAATTGCGCAGGTTTTTAATCCTATTGTCCAAAAGTTCAAAGAAGTTTTCCAAAACCTGCTGGAAAATTGCGCAGGGATTTTTGAAATCCAGTATTTTGTAGGTATTCGACACAGTAGCCTATTGACTTGAAATTATATTTATTATATTTTTGTAAACTTATAAGTTGAAGTAGTAGACTCTTCCGTTAGCCAATTATCAAGACTGTTATTTAACTGATCATTGTTCAGGACAAAACAAGCTTGGATGGTCTCTCAGTTGACCGTTCAATCGCTTTTCGTTTGAGACTAGTGTTTCTAGAATTCCCCTGCATGCTCCGATGGCGGTTGATAACTGTGCTCTTTTCCAGATTTCAGTATGGTGTTGTGTCCTGGATCTGTTGTGATAGTGGCAGTACAATCTGTTCTTGTGCACCTCCACGTTACCGTGTACTTTTTGGGGGGGCAAACTTCCGCCAGTCTGAAGTGAAAGCCTCTCTGTGTAGGAGCCCTTTTCGTCCTTTCTCTGTCATTAAAACCTCCATTCTTAGTTTCTTCTTGGGTACAACTAAATTGCGTGGGCTTACACACCTATTTATACAGGCTGGTAATATATTTCCTTATTTTATGGCTCTTCTGAGATAAACTCACCGGACTATTTTCAGCTATATATTGTAACCCCACCCCCCACCCCACCCCCACCAACCCAACCTGGTAGGTCTACTACTTGAACTGTTTTCAGTGAACACTTAACCATACAGTCGAGGTCGCAGTACCGATTCGACCACAGCTACCTCAGAATGGATACCACACTCCAAAAACTGCGCAATTTACTATCCATAGGAAGGCGGCTTATTGCGAAAAAAGTTGCATAACAGGGTAAAACTTGCG
>NW_004797451.1:333476-346316 GCF_000002075.1 Aplysia californica
GGGGGGGACGCTCATTTACAAGTGGAGGTGTTAAGCACACAATATGTAGTTCCTTTTTTCTTGCTGTGGGTACGTGTGTGAGTGCACTTGTTTTTGAGTCGGCGACCCGCATAACTTTGTAACACCACTGCCATTTCAATGAAAAACAACAGACAATTAATTGTTATCCCTGCGAGATGAGCAAAAGCGATATTGTCTTTGTCATCGTAACGTCCTCCTAGATTCGGGTATTTTTCGAGGCCAGGCGATATGGGATAGATTTTCCTTGCCACCTCCGATCATTTGCGTTTTCGTCATACACTCCTTTCCTGCTATCGAGGCTGCCTACTATTTGAATTAATTGTTCAGTTTGGCATCTTTTTGGGAATCCCCATTCTACTTCTGTCAATAATCTAGGCCTTCCCATTTCCTGGCCAATGTGCTGGCCTAATCACGTGACTTTCGATTTTGTGATTGTACACAAACATGGCGTCGAGTCCAAAGGATAAGTTTGAGGCAGCGGTGAAAGTAATTCGTGGTTTGCCCAAGAATGGTACGACATGAATTTTACAGAGTATCCTTCTAATATTCAGATTTGTGTAGAGATAGCTTGAGAAGTTGATGGTAAAATAAAAATGAAAAGCATTGTCCAGTTGATAATCTAGTTGTCAAGTCTCAACTCATCAAGCGAATCAAGTCAAGTCCAGTCTTCAGTCAACAATAACAATAACAATACAACAAAGCTGTACACTTACGTTATCAAGGGTACCTTATCAAGTCTATTGACATTGTCGATCGAGAATCTCATGCCTCGTTTTAAGTCATTTAGAGTAAAGATCAAGATTTTAGATCTAGAATCTAGAATCTAAATTCCAAGTCTGGATCAAGATCTAGATCTAGATCTCTAGATATCTAGATTAGATCTAAAATCTAGATCTAAATCTAGATCTAAATCTAGATCTAGATAGAGATCTATATAGATCTAGATCTAGATCTAGGTCTGAGAGTTGTCGGTTACCGTGTACTTAGACTTAGACGCTGCTATTATTGGGGGCTGGATTGTACTTTACCGGACCACCCGTCTCGGTTCGTGATTACTACGCACACCTAGCCTAACTACGCTCTCATAGTCATAGTAATAGTACTCTGCGTGCGGACAAAAGGTAGTTCCGCGGGCGACTTCGCGCTTGCACAGCGCAAGCCAGCGGCAACTGGCAAAGCGAGGTGAGCGAGAGGGGGGTTCAGGGGGGCTTGCCCCCCCTGGAAACTATGATAGAAAACACACAAAAATGCGAAACAATAACATGAGCGGACAGTCGTGTTTACATATCAATGTAGCAATGCCAATGAAAATTTAAATTTTCACTTTTGCCCCCTTTTTTTTGGTACCTAAGAAAGAATTTTCAATTCTAATAATCATGCTTCTTGAATTTTGAGAATAGGTTCATGAAAAAAGTTATGGGGTTGTAAAGGTCGGCAAAATATGGATGACCCACATATAGGAAAATACTCCTAAAAAGTGGACCACGCAGTAGCAGATTCTGTAAGAAAATCGACGATATCTCGGTAACTAATCCGAGTGTTCGAGAGAAACTTGGCTACCCGATGTGTTTTTGAGTGTAGAAATCATTTCTGCAGTCAGATTTACTACCAATTTCGGTAAATTTTTACTTTCACTGCCGCACACAGATGCACTGTTTCAGGGGTCAAACTGCTGTACTGTTTGCTGCAGATCACACATAAAGCCACTAAAACTGTCGCAAATCAATTATTTTCAAGACAATTTCAAATTTAACTGTAAAATATCAAATTATGGGTGTAAAAACAGGGGGGCATGCCCCCCTGTAACCCCCCAGATTTTTTTCCCCTGGAACCCCCCGATTGGTCCAAAGCATGTCTATCTCGGTTAAAAACAATCAAATATTTCAAAAACTATTAATTTGCGACGGAAATGAAGTTGATATTCGTGTTCAGCGCATCAATATTTAGTAGAAAATAGACAACTGGTAGCTGAGTGTGAGACGGGAGGGAAAGTAAAAAAATACCCCAATTTCGTAGTTATTTTGTTATAATTCAAATTGTGGTAAGATTGTACTTTACCGGACCACCGGTCGGAACTACTTTCGCTATGGCGCCCCTGGTGCCTAGTGGCCCGCTATTCTTCGTTTCCGAGCTCCCCTACTCACTCTCCTACTCAGTTTTCTACGTCCTCACTCTTCAACTGCCAGCAATCGACTGACGTCTCTTACCGGGTTTTTCAGTCATCACGACCGTGCCCTTTGACCCATGACCCTGACATCTTGAGGCTAATTGGTCAATCTAATCACGTGGTCCACTATTCTTATTTGCTCGCAACTCCGCTGGCCTAGGCTAGGCCTACTCCTGGTCCGGCAAAGTACAATGGAGGGCTAAAGATGCACACGAGAGCTCATTTGCATAATTGCAACCCCCTCGGCCCTGCTCGCGACTTGGCGAGTATCTACCCCGATTGTCCGTTCATGTTATTGTTTATAATATATGTGTGTGTCAGTGTCTTTAAATTATTGTTGCCAGGGGGGCTAGCCCCCCTGAAACCCCCCCTCCCCCCACTGTTGTTACATTGATTAGCAATGCCAATCGGGCTTTCCCGCGAGGCGAAAATTTGGTCCCCGTTTACGGGCGATTTTGCGGACCCGGCCGAAGCGTAGGTGACTAACTTTGTCAAGGTTACATAACTGTCGTCTTCGGATTTTATGTAAAACCAGAATTAACTAGGGTAAGATTGAAGAATACCGGACCAGCGGACTGACTTTGCCTCTCTATGTCTCAACCTTAGGAATTCATAATTTTCCCGTTTTTAATGTCTCTCAATGGAGAATCTCGGACTGGTAGATCATTAAAATTTTGTCAGGGGGAAACCCCCCCTCTCCCCCCTCCTCCACCCCAACCACCCGCCCCACCTACCCCACATTCTTGCGCAATAATAATGTACAAGTGGTCCGGTATTCTTCAATCTTCCCAACATCTTTTTACGGGCGCCCGAGTCCGAATAGACAAAACCCATGCCATATTCGGACTCAAATCCGAATAGAGATAAAAAATCTAATTGGTGGACCAGTCTGAATAGAGCTCTCTCCTATTTTTATTCGGCAAGACGTAAAAAATTATCGAATGTTTAAATCTAGAGTCACAGAATAATCTAAGACCTAGCTTAGATTATAGATCTGCATGATAAACTCCACTGACAATAGAGTGGAGACAACAGACTTACTTTAAGCTACTTAATCATGACAATAGAGTCCACTTCTTGAACTAAATTCTGCACAACCACTGGATTTTTTTTTTCTATTGGAGCCTGATTTGGATGTGTGTAAAAAATTGCATAATAATCATTACCATTAAATGTTTAGATTTTAAAAACTAGATGGACTCTAGATGTACTGTTTGTTAGTCTAGTCTTAGTCTTGGTATTTCCTGGAATATACTCAATCTATTGCAACACAGTTAATGAAATGATTGGATTTCTCTTCTGATACTTTATCCATGTTAATATAATGTCTAAAGTTGAGAATGATGTTTCAGCCTGCCAATGCCAAACTAACCTGAAGACCTCAGTTTTTCTTTCTAATTAATATTAAAAGGACTAAGAAAAATTATTTATTATATTATTCTAAGATCTATTTTTCCCCCCGTTCTGCACTACTTTTTTTGCTCTGATTTCTTCAAGCCGAGTTTTAATTAAAAATAATAGTGCTTCCAGTTTTCCACAAATTTATAGATTTCCGCAAATGGAAAAGGAATAGGCTAGCCGTACTTAAGTACGGCTAGACTCGCATACGGCTAGACTCGCAGTCTAGCCGTACTTATTCTTAATATGTTGGCTAGACTGACCATTTACAAAAAATAGGCCTACTGAATTGTAAATAGGGCCTAAGATAAGTACGGCTAGCCTACGGGATGGCTGAATTGTAAATGAAATTTTTAGTTTGCAATGCCTAAAGTATTTGTATTTCAGACAAAACCAAAAGATGCCTTACTGACTTGCATGTTTTTTAACCTGAATTATATATACTAGATCTAGATCTAATGAGACCTGTGTACTAAACAGGCTTGAGTCGATAGGGCCAAACCTAGATCTAAGTACCGTACTAAGTACGGCTAGCCACTTCGAATGGAAAAAATTTCGTGAAAATCATCGGCTGCTGGAAGCTCGATCTTATAATATTGTATGGTGGAGGTTTGCATTTTAAAAAGTTCTAGTAGTTTTGAATTACTTTACGACTTACTCCCTTTACCTTTTTTGTTACCTGGTCGTTAGTTTTTTACGAGTTCTATTACCGTATAATATTGTACTTTTGTTTAAAAACAGGAGGACTTCTGTAACGAGCGACCACTGTGAATAACACAGAGTGTTAGGGGTCGGGGTAGAGGTAACCCCGTAAGGGTAGGTGTAGGGGTTGGGTCAGGTTTAGAATTAGTTCTAGACCAGGTTCTTTCTTTATTACACAAGTGTTTGTTGGGATGGCTGCTTGTACTAAATGTTACGAAAGTCCTTTTCTAATTTTAAAAGCTCTTAACAAGTGGCAAGACAGCCTCCTAAGTGTTGCAGTAGCAAAAATTCCAAAGCTAACTTGTTGTATCAAAGTACTCGCTTGGAAGAGATGGTTTGTTAACTCATTCGCTACGCCTAGCCGTGGGGGGCGGCACGGCTAAAGTGCCGTCAGTACGCTAAGCCGCCCCCGGCGGCTCGAGAACCGATCTTCAGTTTTAGCTCTTGGATTCTATTCCTATCCACATAATGTCCATGTTAAAATAAAGGTCTATAATATAATGTTGACTTCCGGGTCAAGCATTTCCACTGAAAATCGGAAGTTTAGATTCCGTTTTGAAACGCGATTTCGTAGTTTATTCGACTTTGTTTTATCGCGATGCCAAAATTATAGCTAGCCCTGACACCAGTCTTAATTAATTTTACACAACTAAATCTATCATTATTTTGCCCACTAAAGATGTGTAGGACTCTTTTTTTATAATATAGATTAGATCTAGATACGATTGGACTTATATTGCCAATGCTGTTATTGAGAAATCAATATTTTTGAGTGCCAGATCTAAGTCTAGATCTAAATTGTCAAAATATTTTTTTCTCCCCAAAATCAGTACTTTTTGATGAAATTACACAAAAAGTGCCACTCAAGACATAGGTTTATTCCAAATGCAATTCTGAATAATTCAATCTATATAAGATAAGAGTGGGTTTTTTTCTGTTTGTGATCGTTTTTCAAGATTATAAAAAGTTTTGGTTTTTTTTCAATATCGGATGTTATTGATCCAAATCATGTACAAATATTATGGAATGCATGTAAATAACTGCAAACTTTTCAATATTTTCCAGTTCTATATTCATTTATGGTTATTTTGATGTATCATTTGACTAGGTACAAGCATATATTTTTTTAGTTTCACCAAAGATTATTTTATTTATAAAGTTTTATTTTCAAATTTTATCCGCATCCAATCAAAATTGTGTTGCATAATCGCCTCTTACAGGAACCAAAGTTGAAAAATATGTAAATAAACATTACAGATGTATTCTACAATCCATACTGAAAATATTGGTATAATATGTTAATATTTATTTGAATTTGTGGCCCCAAAGACCTTTTAACTGCCCACTAGTCATCATCTCATTCGCCCTCCCAAAAAAAATTCTTCCACAAGCCAAAAATAATACGTAGCGAATGAGTAAGGCAGTCATGATAGAACATGATGACCTACTTCAAATTTCAAACTCCAGTAAGCCATGTGATTGGGCTTTGGCCACATGGTCAGTCCAGGTCAGCTGCATGGTCACATGGCAGCTAAATACCATGCACTGGTTGTGGAGACTGACTGAGGGGCCATTATAAATCTGATTCAAGTTTATGATGGAATGTTAGTCATTTTCATTTGATTTTGACAACTGAATTTGGGACTATAGTTGTATTGAAAGATGTTTTGATCTTCAAAAATGCAAAAAGCCACTTTCATTTCTACCAATGACAAACTGTTCTGTTGTTGCAAATTTGTTCTTGTCCATCAATCAGTTTGATCTGTTAGTCACAATTTGATGTAGAGCCAGCACTTCAGAACTCATAAATTATTGCAAACATCCTCTCTGACAGATTGTGTGTTAGTGTCTGAGGTGTATGCAGAGCTGTGTTTAATGTGTGAGAGAATTTTGGAGTCAGTAAGTTCCTGTGTTGAGATTTTAAATGTCATTCACTCATCATCAGTGTGCTTGGAAACTTGAAACTTCACAGACTGTTTTGATGAAAAGTCAGTTGCGATGCATGCTTAATTAAAATTATTCAACTGTGGTGGTATTTTGATACTGTGCGAAAGTAAGAGCTTCTTGTTCTCAAAAGTTGCTCTGTTTTGTTTTTTAATTAGGCATAGGTCTATATTTTAATCTATTTTTCACATGTTCAAATCCTGTAGGCCTTTGCTTTAAAAAATAAGGCCTAATAATTCAATTTTAGTAATGTAAGCTCTAGGTAATTTTCCTGTCTTGTTTTACCAGGTTCTTTCCAGCCTTCCCATGAGCTTATGCTCAAATTTTACAGCTATTTCAAGCAAGCCACAGAAGGACCCTGCACATCTCCAAAGCCAGGTTTCTGGGATTTGGTCAATCGCAAGAAATGGTAAAGAAACGAAATGACAACTTGTATCTGGCTTTCTCATTCGCCAGTGGTCATGAATTCTATTCTCGATAAATTGAACCGATTTGAAAGAGCTACAGTCTACACCTGAAATTTGTCAACCGTTTTGTCTTTTAACCCGTTGTCTCTGAGTACTAGCTAGTGGCACCAGCCAGTAAGTTGGTCCAGTTTTGCCAATTGGCCCGTGTCACCAGTCAATGAGAATGCGATGCTTTACCACTTCCAAATCAACACCGGAAAGGACCCTGTATGTTCAAAGTATGACTTGCATTCTCTTATATTAGAAGGTGTTCAATCAATGTTTTCCTATGGGATAGATATCTATACCTATTCAAATGGTTTGTTGATAGTTATGTACAGCAAACTCCTCTTTTCTTTCGAACATGAATGAGGAGAGGGTGTTTTCAATTGTGCATTGTTTCAATTTGTGGCTGTGTGACAATGATTTTGAAGTTCAGCTGATTGTGCAAAAAACTAATGGAAATTTATAATATGTGTAAATTTTCTCAAATCAGACACATTTTTTGGTGCTGTTTGCTTGATCTGCCTTGAATTATGATTTGTTTGACATTTTGGTCCAGCTGTATACTTTAAACTGGTTCTACATTTTCATTTCCCTTTCTGTTGAGGTATAAAACAGTGTTGTAGCTTTGTGAGAAAATACTGCCAAAAATGTAACAAGAACCTCAATTTTGTTCTGACTGACCAAAATTAAATTCTGTACAGGCGCATACAAAAATTCCGGAATACCATTTTCCTTTAGGTTCTCTAACAAAGCAGAATGCCTTGCCTTTCTGTTGTAAGCTGCCACTTGCTGTTTTTTGGATCAAGACTTTATACTTTTAAATTCTACTGCTTCTTCTGTCAATCATCCCTCCTCATGTACTCACTAAGGCTGAAACTGGTGCTAAATATGTCTACTTGCCACAGAGAGTTGGGAGGGGTGTGTGAGAGGAGGTGACAAATAATGCAAGGCACATCAGCTGGAGATGCATCTCTTGTATTCTAATAGTGGAAAGCACAGGGACATAATTTGTGCTTTGATGTTCATTTATGATTTCCTTTAATGTAGTGCCTCTTTCTTCTTCCCATCACTCATCACTCGTGCCTGTTTTTTGATGTGTTTTTTTTTGGGGGGGGAGGTAGTTCTCTGACTTTAGATGTATATAATATATATCATATATATGTAATGATCCATTTGTATTAAATAGGCCGTTAAACTCCTCCCTCTGCTAAAACAGTAAACTTCCATCCTAATGAGTTCTTCTTATTGCGATGTTTTTGCGACAGGGAGGCGTGGACCGATTTGGGTAAAATGGAAAGCGAGGAGGCCATGCTGCTGTATGTGGATGAGTTGAAAAAAGTGAGCATTCATGTCCGGGAAACTCTGTACCCACCGCAGGTAATGGGCCCGCCAAGCCTCCACTCTTGCAGTGTCATCCCCACGCCCCTTCCACCTCTCTCCCACCCCCACAATCATACACCTTTTACCTAGTTCAATTTCTTTTTCACATTGAGATCAGATGACGGTCAAAATAGAAATATCCTGACTAGTTAAAAAAAGAAATTCTGGAGGAGTAAGGAAAATAAGCTGAGGCTTATTAGTTGTTTTCTTGTTTTTTTTCAAGAGTACATACCCAAGACCCTGATAGTAAAGCTAAGCTTTAAGCTTTTTGGGGTTTGAGAATTTTAAATCCTTTCTTAGGTTTCTTGAAGGGAAAAAGGCAACTGCCATTTAGTGTAGGTATCTTGAAGACAAAGCTTTCACTGCCATTTTAAATATTAAGGATCACTTTTTAGTTTAGAGAATCTGTTTAGAAATTAATTCACTTAGGTGCTGTCATTCTATGTGGGCAAATGGTAATGTTGTGAGACTAGTCCATGTTGTTTGTCCTTTGAGGCAGACAAAGACCTCTGTAGTCATCCCAGGATCGAAAGGGACAGTACTCCTGGAACCACATTTTTTGTTCCGAAATTTATAAGTAGGGGTTATTTTTGTTGTTAGACATGTTCTGTTTTCCTATTGTATGCTGTGATTGTGATAATACTGTTTCTATAAATGCTGGATATGATCTACCTTTATTTTGGGAAGAAGAAGCTCGGCATTGTTGGGAGTGCAGTAAAGGGGATTTAGGCCTACATAAGGCACACCTCTCTGTGTGTTGGGTTGATACAAAAATCACATCCTTTGTTGGTGTCAAATGGTATGGGAGAAAGAGGCTAAAACAGCACCTGGACATGGATGGCTGGTGCCTCTATAAATAAATCATTGATGGTCTGGTATGGGAGCATGATAATCGTCAAATTCCACATATATGAGAAAATTGGCGTTTCTGCTTTTCCAAGACAGACTAGTTGTTTTGATTTTTTTTGGAGGAAGGGGCTGTGAGCTTTCATGTGTCAACTACATTTTATTGAAGACCAGCTGTTTGAAAGTTAAGAAAGGTTACTCTTGGCTTGTTGGTGCAAGGGTCAGATCTGTCCCATTTTGGGTGAAACAGTTGAGCTTAAAACCATCCTGAAATTATGGTAGTGTTTAAAAATTCTGTTTTGTTTTTGTTTGGTTTTTTAGTTTGAAAAAATAAATTTTGTTGATCTTTTTTGTTAAATTTAATTGAACCTGTCTAAGACAACCACCCATTGTTAAGGAGAAGAGAAAAATGGCCATGGTAAGCATATGGTTCACATGGATAGTGTCATAGTTTATAACCCCCCCCAAAAAAATGCAGGGGGGAAATGGGGAGTGGTCGATTATACAGGTGGTTGTCTTGGACTGATGGTTGCTATAGCAGGTTAGACTGTACTTTATCATAAAGTTATAACTTTCAGTCATTATTTGTGTTTTGATTCATTTGATTTTGTAGTGAAAAATAAAAAGAAGTAAGATTTGAGAAAACGCAACTTTTTAGTTTAGTAAAGGGACCTCATTGCCCCAGGCAGTCATATCTTTGCTTTCGTCTTTTTCGATAGATGCAGGATCGAATCTGCTGTTCTCTTAGTATCGTACGATAAGGTTCTTCCCAATTACTCCCTTTAGAGTTATGTTCTGAATGACAATGCCTGTCTGTTCCTACTGGAACTGCACCACAGCAGCTTAAAATCTTTGTAAAGTTGTGAAGGGTGAAATGGAAGATGCATAGGATTGATTACAAAAGAAATTAGTCATTCCTACATATTTCTTCCTTCTACTTCAGTCTAAGGAAAAGAATAAGGGGATGCGTCAGTGATTCATGCAGGGAGGTTTGTCATTGGTATGATACAAGATTCGTTTTGAACAGGAGCATGCCATTGCTGGTCACTTGGGGGAGGAGGCGTGGGGGGGAGATTGGCATAGGCAACCCTGTTTCTGAGTTAGGATTGTGTTCTGCTAGGGAGCAAATGCTTGGCCTGCTAGATGTATATTATTCTTTCAATCCTTCTTGTCTGGTCTTGTTGTATAGGTCTGTGTTGGGGCCATTCACTTCAGCCATGGACTTCAAAATGCATTTTTGTGTAAATTTGAAAATTATCTAATTTGTGGTGATAAAAGTGCGCCTTTTGCTTTTTGCAATAAAGTTCTTGGCTTCTTACAATCCTGTTGTTAGCTTAATTGGTTATTTGGGGCACTGGAATGGGATGCTTTGGTTCAAATCTTTAATGGTTATTCTTGCCCAGGGTTTGTTTGAAATGTTTTCTTATGGCTCGACTTATTTGCCCCAGCTGTACAAGAGATATGTACAGTTAGGGAGTGGTTGAGCCTTTGTGTTGGAAAGGACCCATGCTACCCTCAAACACTTTCAGTCAGGCTTCCTTTTTCCCATGTAGTAGTTCACTGATTTCTTGAATTGAGAACAGAATGTCAGCAATTGACAGTGTGGTCAATGTAGATAATAAGAATAAGAGTAATTTCAGAAACCAACAGCATTCATGTGGTTGCTTGATAGGTGAGGGTTGCTACACTCACAGGATTATATATTTTTAAAAATTCCGTGGTGTTTTTTTGGGTTGAAAAAGGTCTAGTACTTTCAATAATAATCAATAGCACCTGAGGTCTAGCTGGGGCAGCAGCAGAAGGAAAGCGTAAAAGTGGTGAATTTTGAACTTGTCAAAGACTCGCTTGTTTATTTTGATATTTGGTTCACAGTGTTCTTACGATGGGTTTTTTTTTTTTAGTTTTGTTTCAGTTTCTTACCTGTTTGAAGTGTTTAGTTTTGTTTCAATTTCTTACCTGTTTGAAGTGTTTAGTTTTGTTTCAATTTCTTTCCCTTTTGAAGTGTTCAGTTTTGTTTCAGTTTCTTTTCCTTTTTTATTTTGTTTGGTTAGTTTTTGATTATTCGTTGTCAATCCAGCATTTAAAATGATGAGAGGGCAGTAACCAATCATTTGTCCAACCCCCCCCCCCCCCTCCCTCTGGCCCTTCCGTATCTCAAAACAAGAGGCTTGGCGGGAAGTGAGCCTGCATGATTGTGTATTAGTGCACTTATGTTTGTTGGTCCCACTGTCGTGTAGGGGCACACAAGTGTACATCTTTAGTATTAAGAAAAGCCAGCTTTGCTTTCAGTGGCTTTTTTCTTTCTCTTGCTCCTATGTGTCTGCTTGAGCGTTTCCTCAGAGATGTTATTTTATCCCAGACAACTTGTTTGTTATTGCTTTGCTATGATTTGTTGTACTGAAGTGAGGTAGTTTCTTACTGACTTTGGTTCGTTCTGCCGTGTGCAACGGGTATTGTTGTATTATGTTTTGTGTTTTTCCTCAAACAGTTTCAAGTGATATTTACCTTAAATACCCTGCCCCCTCAACCCCCCCCCCCCTAAAAAAATCCACAGCAAACCCACACACACACAAAACAAAAAAAACCCAGCCAGGATCATAGCTATCCCGTTGATCTGTATATCAACTAACAAATATTGACTGCTGATACCATTTCAGAAATCACATCCTCATGTTGTGAGGGACTAGCTTTTTTTTAGCATTTGGAATGTAGAACATTATGGGACTTCAGTGTGCTTTTGCAACTTGAAGTCACTGCTTTAGTTTATTAAAATTAGGTATACATGTATTTATTAATTTACTATCTTTTTTGCTTATAGTTTGCTAATGCAGTTGCAATGTTATACTACCCTTTGTTATTTTTATCTATGCTCGGTGAGCTGCAAATGTGCTCTTGCCTTTCCCTTCAAAAGGCCGAGATGGTTGGTGTCTAAACGTCTCATTTTTACGAAAGGAATACTGTACTATTTGTTGAAATGTGAATTGTGTTTAATTGTTTCTCATTTACAAAAGAAATTTTGTACTCTTTTTATTTTAGATGGAAGACAGTTTCGTGTTAGATTTCAACAGAATTTATCATACTTTCATATTAAATGTCTATTTTTTACTTTGTGTGTGTTAGTGGTTTTGTAAAAGTTCAAAGCACAATTTTATTTTTACAGGGATTGTTTCTGTGTGAATCATTATATGTTATGTTATAATTGTGTAAGGTGATCCCTCAAATAAGGACTGACTTCTGCTTTGCTTTAATAATGAAGTAAATTGAATTAAAAAATGTTATTTTACTGCTTAGATTGCTTTATTATATTGTAGTCTGAAATCCCTGCTGAAATTGGTCTTTATTTTGGGTGGTTGGCGTGGGCTCTGTTATGGTTTGCTCTTTCTTTTCTATCAAACGTCTGTTGTCTTTATTTTTCCTTCTTTTATTTGCATGATAATCACTAGTAATAACACCTCTACTCTTTGGTACTTTCATGACCTATTTGTGTTGCAAGTGCCATAAAATAAATTCTTGTTTTCTTCCAAGGGTAAAACTATCTGCACATGAGAAAGTGTAAGAGAGCTACTAGATCATACCGTTTTCTGATAAAAAGTAGATGGCAGTGGCCTTTCAGGAGAAGCTGCTTGTGTTTTAGCCTACATGTATTTTGAAAAATGATCCCTTCCTTGTCAAATTCATAAGTGTAGGGCGAACTCCCATTTAACTTTACATTCAGACATTAGTCAGTATTGCCTCTGTTTTTGCTGTGCTCAAGTGTTTGCTTTTTTCATTTTTATATTTAAATACAGTGTGATCCGATGCCTTAGTGAAATTTCAGACTTTTCATCTCATGCTCGTGACCTGAGTTGTAATAATTTTTTGCGTGCTGACCTGATGACTGTCTTTCTTTTGTAATGTCTTTGCTACTTTGTTTTCATTCCTCCTCCCCCC
>NW_004797451.1:346626-372326 GCF_000002075.1 Aplysia californica
AGTGTGTGTATTTGGTCACTGTGTGATTGTGTGACTTGGGATAGAGTGAATTCTGTTTCCACCAGATCGTATGTGACTCGTTGTAAAAGAACACATTTTTATTTTGCCTATTTGCCCTATTTTGCCGACTTATCATAAATGACGGGGAAAATACACGTTTTTTTATTTGTGTTTATGGGTGCGTATTTACTCGTACATTTATTTGCCGACAATGGTTCATTTTGTAATCTTAATCTACTGGGGTTCTGGAGATTTTTTTTCTCCCTAAACTCCCACTTTTTTGGGGAGGACTTTTTGGTTTTGGAGTAGTTGGCAGGTGTGTGGGGTTTGTTTTTGGTTTGGTTTGTTGGGGGGTTTTTTTTCCCTCCTGTTGAAAAATTTAAAGAAATCAGTTTAGATGTTGTGGCGCATAAAGGAACTCTGGATACGTTGATATACAGTCGAACCTGCTTCAACGACCACCAGTCCAATACCAGCACTTGTACTAATGACCTTTTCCCACTCCCCCCACCCACCATGTTATAGCGATACTGTCCAAAAGGACAGTCTGCCTAAGATGACCACTATTCTCCTCGATCACTGGTTGTTGTCTTGGACAGGTTTAGGTGGTTGTCTAGGACAGGTTTGACTGTATTTGTCTTTTGAAACACTTTTTTTTCCTTGGGTCTCGTCACTTTAGATTGTGGAGACGATGCCTCAGACGGAGGCGGTGACGGAGTTCCTTCAGAAGCTGGATTACTTCTATGAGATGGTTGAGGACAGCGAGAACCACAACACCCTCACTGTGCTCGACAAGTCTGTGCCGGCAAACGGGAACGTCGCAACAGCCAACGGCGTCTCTGGATCAGGTCTTGTATTTCTTTTCTTTCTTTAACATTGGTTAAAAATGTTTCTGTTACTTTAACGTTTATTTTCGGAATTGTTGACATTGTCATTTATACAAGATATGGTTTTGTTATTTTATTCAGAAAATGGGGAGGTTGGGGGATGGGATTGTTGAAGCCGTCGTAAAAACAATGTATGTTATTGGTGTTTCATTCTCGAAATTAGGGGGGGTGGGGGGGGGGGATTGAATTGTTTTTGTGTCAGTAAACACTGAGACCACAACACCACCTGTGTACTGGACGGCCCGTTCCAAATTATGGGAGTGTCAAAACAGCCAGTGGTGTCTTAAATTTTGGTATTAAAAAAATTTCTTTTGCATTGTTTTGTTTAAAGATATATATATTTAGTGGACTTGTTGACGTATTAATTGGCACAAGGTATGGTTTGGTTTGGAACAAATGAGTAGACACAAGGTGTGGTGCAATAATGTTATTTATTTAGGAATTTACGGTTTTGTTTTTAACATGTATTTGTAGAATTGTTGACCCTTAATAGTCACAGGGTATAATATAATAATATGGTGATGGTAATTTTTAAAATTTTTTTTTTTTTTAAAGGAATTTGAAGGTAAAAAAAAGGAAAATAAGACCTTTGTCTCCTTAACCCTATCTGTACGTCATGTTTTACTATCATATCCATACGACGTGGGGAACTCTGTGCCCCCACTTTCCAAAGAGGAAATTTACTCGTTAATCCGGTCCGTACGCTTTGCATAGCAGTCTGTCAAAATGATTTTTGAGAAATACTGAAGGTTTCAAAGAGATCGTCGCTGTAGAAGTATTCTAAAATGTGAAAAATACTACCCCTGGGGTACAAAATGACCTCAGGCGTACGGATGGGGTTAATAAACACAAGGTGTGATTGGGTATTGGTATTATATTCAGGAAGTTATGGCTTTTTAAAAAACATATATATTTTAAATTTTAAAATTTTTTACACATTCGTAAACATGTGATAAGGTTGGATGTTGGTATTTTGTTCTGGAATTTGAGGTTAAATTAAAAACTTTGGTGTCTGGTATTGTTGACACTATAGTAAACTCAGGGTATCGTATTGTGTCAATATTTTTTTTTTATATTAAAGAGTTGTTTTTTTTCTTTACATTTTGGAACTGTTGACCCCTTTGTTAACACAAGAATTGACACACCATGGGTAATTTTATTCAGGAATTCAAAGGTTTTTGTAATATAAAAAAAAAAAATTGTTGACATAGTAAACACAGGGTATGGTTCGGTATTGGATTGGTGTACAGTTCAGGAATTTTAAGACCACTGGCCTCAAAGCTCAGACCTCATCAGAATGCTATGTATGTGCATGTCTTGGGGAAAGTAAGGCCCAGGGCAGAATGATTTCGGCAATTCCCACTTATACTCATGACACTGCTGTTTGCTGAGGCTCACAGTGAGCTGTTCCGTGTTGTTGTATAATATGACATAACTGCTACCCCACTGTGATGCCTACGGTAAGTCATATGATGCGTGTAAGGTCAAGAAGTTTGAGCAGCGAGTCAAACTTTACTTGAACTACTTTTTGTTTTGTTTAATGAACCCTGGACGGAATATTCCACATACTTATTTTAAGTGGTATTTTTTTTTTCCCAGCAGAGGAAGACGCGGACAAGGGAGATTACTCTCTTAATGTGACACAGCTGTTGAAGCAGGACATGAAGCGCGTGACGGAGAGTACAGGAATCATCAGAGCCAATGGTAGGACGGAGGGGCAGACTGTTGCTTGCCGCGTCTTTAATGAAGTTGGGGGTTTTAACATTTTTCTGAAATTATCTCCCTATGAGGAATACTAGTTCTTCGTCAAGTCCCAGATCTGAATTGGACATCGACAATTCGTTCCCCGAATCACGTACTATCGTAACCGACAGAAATGGGGTTTCGAGCTACGGTGCTTTAAGTTTTTGCGCCATTTTTCAAATCCTGTTGTGACTGAAAGGAACATGATATCTTATTGATTTTTTTGGTTTGTATATAGACTTTATGCCATATTTTCTGTCACTGCCTCGGAAAATCGATTTATCTAGTGAAAAATGGCCATTTTTGTCACTTACGTTTGTACGTGAATGCAAAGTATGTAGCGGTGTAGTCACTTACACTACACAATATGGCACTTATGATAGTTCGTGACAACAAAACAAACCATAAAGTTACAGTTACGTTATTTTATTTCAAAAGGAAAAAGCATGGTGAGGCATTTTACCAGTACTTACTGGTTCTTGAGTTTCACAAATGAATGAATAAGTAATATGAAAAGCCTTGCGACTTTGAAAGAAAATTGGTTGAATCAAAAAATACCCAACAACATAGACCAGGAGCAAGTTTATGATTTATGTGCGTCACTTTGCAAGTTTGCGAGAGAGGGAGAAAGAGAGAGAGAGGAAGGCGGGGAAGAGGGGAAGGGAGAGAGAGACGAGGGAGGCAGAGACAGAAGGAAAATAAAAGAAGGAAAGAGAGAGATAGAGAGAGAAAGTTTATGTGTAATGGTCATGAAAATTTTAAATTCTATGTAGCAATCATGTAGATTAATAGTGAGGTAAATTAAAATAGAACTCTAAAGGGTTGATTCTTGACTTGCGTTAGTACGTGACTTAACAATGTGAGCATACAAGCGATGGAAGAGACGGCCTACGAACTAGCATGTCGTCCCTTGCATTAGTACGTAATTCTGAATATATTTAAAAGGGTGCATATTGCTTCAATGTGGTTCTCTTTCGTATGAGGCAAACGCCCCCCTTTTTGTTTTTCTTCCACAATTTCTCCCTTTAAAATATAAATGTAAAAATTATAGACCCGTCATGCGTATGTCCACTTATTTTATTGTCGTAATGATGTTTTCAACAATTTTTATAGATTAACCAGGTCTCAATTGAGACTGGCAGGGTGGTTACTTTAACATGGTGTTGACTACACCTCGAAGCCATTTTGCTTTCTGAAAATTATGTTTAAAAATGTTTGTGTTCATGACAACCACCTGTAGAAAAGACCAGTTCCCACCTTTCTCCCTTTGTGATTTTTCTTTGTTATAAATATGCTATCCCAGAAGACAAGCTGGCTAGGATGATCACTTTTTTGCCGATGGTTAATGGGCTTTTTTGAAAGGTTTAACTGTAATTACATTCTAGCATTAGTTTTGTTTTTTAAAACACTCCTTCTGTACCAATGCCTTAGAATCCTTAGTGGGGGACGGACCTATGATGGGTTGGGGAGAGATGGAAGGTGAGGCTGACTGAAAGAGAAGAGATGAGATAAAAGGGGTAAGAAATAGATTTAAGACAGTGGTAAATTTTGCAAATTTTGGGAACAAGTTCAACATGGAAGTGAATATTCCTTCTTAGTTTGTTTTCTTGTTTTGAAATGTTCTAACAAAATAATGGTAGCAATTGAAAAATTGTGGATTCTAGTTCTTGATAAAAGATAAAGAAGGTATCATTAAGATTTTCCTGAGCTTGAGAAAAGTATTCATGTGAGTGGTTGGCAGGCATTCCGGTGTGGTTTACTCATTGCTCCTTTTTTAAGAAGTGTTATGTTTTCTGTCACTCTAGGGAAAGATATCTATATCTATAAATAGTGTATAAGGGAAAAAAAAGAAGGCTTGTGTCATTTTCCAGCCAGCTTCGTCATGAGTACACCATTCACCTCTTGCACCCTGCTATTTGGTATAGACTGTCAAGAAGGGCTCTCCCCCCGTCTTTACTTTGGTCAATTTTCTCCAAACCCAGCCAGCTGTGTCCCTCCCATATGCCTGAGATCTGCCTCTAGATCTTGCTTTCAGCTTCGTCATGAATGCGTTTAGTCAAAAAAAGATTGCAAATATGGGCACTAGTCATAACTGGCTTCTTGAGCATCTTTTTTGTTCTGTCATGGGTCAGGTTTGAATGGAAATCACGATTCAGATGACCATGATAGTCCTGAAGCTGAGACAGATCGCATGGAAAAATATTTAGTCCACAACACTTCTACGCTGAGGAAGGATGGAGAGACAGAGGAAGAAGGAGATGATGAAGCTGAAGAAGACGAGGAAGAGGAGGAAGGTAAAACATCACACAGTCACTCAGCGTCCATAAGCGACAGTGAAACGGAGAATGAAGAATTCTGTGATACGTCGGATGAACCCATTGAGGTATGCTTTTCTTGTTTGGTTTGTGAATCTAAAAGATTTCACAATTTTATTTTGGTTTGTTTTGTAGCTTGATCCCGTGATCCTGATGTCACCATGTGAAATGGGAGGCTGATTTTGAATTCGAATTTTGATTACTTGAATTGATACTGCCGATGCTTTTGAATTAGAATTTTGATCAGGTGAATTGATACCACCCTAAAATTGCTTCGACCAGACTTATCGCACCAGCTTAGCTGTGGAGAGAGAGCCTATGTTACTCTCATAAAAGGCTAATTTTGTTCCTAAACTCCTTCCTGTTCTCATTCATTATTTTCAACGGGTGTTCGTTTGTTCTCTTAACTGTGCATTTAGCAGCCTTCTAATGTTGAGATTCTTTTGCCCTCCATGGCAGTAAAAGTTACTTTTGACCGTGGACACCACCTCCCGACACGCTTGCTTCACTGAAAATGTAAATGAGATCACGACTTAAAAATCAGTGCGTTTTTTCTCAACCCTTGTGGGAGAAAGATGCTTATGTACAAATGTGAGGGGTACAGACTAAATGAGTTACTTCTCGCAATTGGCAAATGGAGATATTTGCCAAAAATTGACACTCACGTCAAATTTGTAGATTTTCATTTGATACCATATTCTTTAAGCATAACCTGCCTTTTATTATTTCCTACTTATAAATTGTAAAAACTTCACCTATAAACGTAGTCTATCTATTTCCATTGGGCTGAAATCCGAGTAGTAACGTATTTTGTCAGCACGCTTCACAAATGTTGACTCAAGTTGATGGTTTTCGTCCCTGCTTTTTTCCCCCTTGGTCAGATCATAACGAGGTCAATGGTCCAGTCCCTCACATCCCATCTCCCTCCACTGTCAGAGTCTGCGTCTTCCTCCACACCTCTCAGCAGCAGCAAGACGGTGCACTTTGGCTCTGCTACAGTAAGTGTACATCTGTGATGTCAGTTGCATAGCAACCAGGTCCATGCTAGCTAATTTTTCTCATGGAGCAAAGAACTGGGTGAACAGAGTAGTGAATAAATGTTTTGAACTGCTTGACGTAGAGAGCAATGTCTGGGGTCACCGTGGGGGTTGCTGTGGGGATGCTTATGTGTCTTACAGGGACAGGAAACAGCAGGCTGTTGAGTCTGTTTTACTTTGCTTTTGGCCATAGTTCTGCACCGAAAGGAAGTCGGACAGCTATATAACAAGGAAAGTGTTGGAATGGAGTCCGCAAAGTAAAAGATCATGGCGAAGACCATGTGGAACCTGGAGAAGAGTCGCAGAAACTGATGGACAGAAAAGTGAGAGGACATGGAATAACATCTAGAGGCTATCCTAGGATAGGGAAAGGTGAAAAATGTTTGTTCGTGGGCCTATACCCTGATCCAGGGTGAGAAGCGCAATGATAACTATCTGTGTTGAAAAGTCCCAACCACCACCCTTACTTTTACTTTTACAGTTCCCTTCTAATACATAGAAGAACTTTTCAAAGATAATAGAGGAGAAAAACCGGTAATAAAGAATGAAATAAATGGACCTCCAATACTGAAAGCAGAAGTACAAGCTGCCATTAGGAAAATGAAACAAGGAAAAGCCACAGGGCCAGATAATATTCCAGTTGAAGTGATTGTCGCGCTCGAAGAACTAGGCACTGAAATAACAACAAAGCTCCTAAATGCTATTTATGACAGCGGTGAGATCCCAGAAGATATGATGACGTCAGTTTTTATAGCTTTACCTAAAACACCAGGTGCCACTGAGTGTGATATATGCATAGAACAATTAGCCTTTGAGTCATTTTACAAAAATATTGTTGCGAGTAATAATGGGAAGATTGAGAAAAAGTGTAAGACCAGAGATATCTAAAACGCAATTCGGCTTTGTTCCTGACAAGGGCACCAGAAATGCTATATTCACTTTACAAATGTTAATGGAAAGATGTTTTGAAGCACAGAAAGATCTGTATTTATGCTTCATAGATTATTCAAAGGCGTTCAATAAAGTTAGACATGATGAGCTATTTAAAATACTGGAAAAGCTAGACATAGATGGAAAAGATGTAAGAATTATCAGAAATTTGTACTGGGACCAAAACGCTGCTGTACGAATTAATGGAGAATACAGTGAATATAAGCAGATTAGGCGAGGAGTGAGGCAAGGATGTGTTATGTCACCAGACCTCTTTAACATGTACAGTGAAACAATCCTTAGAAACATAGAAGAATGTCTAGGCCTCAAATTTAATGGAGAAAAATATTAATAACATTAGGTATGCTGATGACACGGTTTTAATAGTAGGCTCCGAAAAGGACCTTCAAATGCTTCTAGATACTGTTGTAAAAGAAAGTGAACATAAAGGATTATTGTTGAATGTAAAGAAAACAGAATGCATGGTAATATCCAAAAAAGCAGCAAATCCTAGTTGTAATCTCATTAGCAAAGGTGAAAAGATCAAACAAGTTCAACAGTTTAAATATTTAGGATATATGATAACATCTGATGCCAAATCCTCCGCAGAAATAAAAAGGAGAACTGCAATGGCTAAGGCTAGTTTCAATAAAATGAGCCCAATCCTGAAAAAGAGAAACATATCAATGAACACCAAAATGAAAGTCCTGAAATGTTATGTTTGGTCAACCTTTGTATATGGCTGTGAATGCTGGACAATCACTAAACACAGTGAAAATAAAATAGAGGCAACAGAAATGTGGTTTCTTAGGAGACTGCTAAGAGTAACGTGGAAGGAAAAGAAATCAAATGAGGTAGTGCTTGATGAATCCCACGTGGGACGTTCAATGTTAAAAACAAGCAGGAAACGACAAATGCAGTTTTTGGGACACCTGAATAGACATAAGGGTCTTGAACATCTAGCTCTCACTGGCAAAATTGAGGGCAAGCGAGGCAGGGGTAGGCCCAGAACTACATACTTAGGGAACCTAAACAAATTAGTAACAGGGAAAAACCAGGGAAACGTAGCTTTTCTGAGTGCATCCGAGCAAAGGAATGAATGGAAAATCATGATCGCCGATGTCTGTCGCAGATCTGGCACTGGATGATGATGATGATGATGTTCCCTTCTGCTGATAGCGGTAAAAGTGGGGACATACAGACAGCCGTCTGTCTGCAATGAGGGGAGTGGTCTGAATGAGACTGAGACATATGTTGTATGTTCTGAGGGTCTCTGCCACTATCCCCCAGCTTCGTGTTATCAGTTTTCTTCCCTCCCCAGCCCAGCACAGATAGCTTCAGCCCTGGTGGCACTGGGGATCTCTCGGATAGTCTGCTCGTGCATCCTCCAGAGGAGAGTGGTGACAGATCCGAGTTGAACCTTTCGCTGGCCGGTCACTCCTTTTTGACAGAAAGCCAGGAGGCCAGCCGGCTGGACATCACCACTTGTCGGGGAGAAGAGGAGGACCGGGATAGAAGGAAACGGGGTCAGGGGTCAAAGGGCGGGTCCGCTGGCGGTTCAGGAGGTCACGGAGGAGATGGTAAGTCTAAAGGAATTTTAAGATATTTTTTCGAATAGTGTCCTTTCAAGTTCTGAAAGTCTACGATGGTCTGGGTGGGTGCTATAGAGATTCCGCTTTTTTCTGGGGGGGGGTTTTCTTCTGGGATTCAGATGTCAGTTGCATAGTAAAAGCTTTATTGTTTCTGGTCTAATAATAGCATGGCAATTTTTTGTTCTCTGTGTTTGCTCTTTGTCCTCAATAAATAGATGTCATTATGCAAATATGCACTTCTCTGTAATGAAAGTAAACCAAAGGGGTGGGTGGTTGGTGGGTGCTCTGGTGTGGTTTGCTCCTTCTTTCCTATCAAACATCTGTTGTCTTTATCTTTCCTCCTTTTTAGGGTTTGTTACTCTCTTGTTAGACCTCTGATCTTCAGCGTTTATATGACCTTATAGTATTGCAAGTGCTTTAAAATTTTTACTTAAAAGCTAAACCAAAGGCAATGGTTGACCATTTCATATGGGAGGATATGGTGAGCATTTGTGAGATCCGTCACATTTACATGATTGGATCTAATGAGAAGCTTGTACTAGCAAATGTTTACTGAAACTTCTGCAAGGTACAGCTTTATTTGATTTTTCTTACTCCTTAGAGAAAAGATCAATATAATTACTCAAATTATTATTTTTAAAGAACTTTGAAGAAGTTAATTGAAAGTGCCTTTTACCACTTATTTCTCTCTTAGCTAAGTGAAGATCTACTGCCTTTACTTTACCGATTCAGCAACCATAATTTTTTTCTTGTGTCCCCCCCCCCCCCTCTCTCTCTCTCTCTCTCTCTCTCTCTCCCTACCTCTCTCTCTCCCTCCCTCCCCCTCTCTCTCTCTCTCTCTCTCTCTCTCTCTCTCTCTCTCTCTCTCTCTCTCTCTCTCTCTCTCTCTCTCTCTCTCTCTCTCTCTCTCTCCCTCCCTCCCTCTCTTTCTCTCTCTCTCTCTCTCTCTCTCTCTCTCTCTCTCTCTCTCTCTCCCTCTCTCTCTCTCTCTCTCTCTCTCTCTCTCTCTCTCTCTCTCTCTCTCTCTCTCTCTTCATGTTCCTGACTCATCTGTTCCCAGGTGACCCAGACAGCCCGCAGGGCGGGGGTGCTGGCGGTAGTGGCAGTGGTAGCCGCCGGGGTCTGTTTCCCGGGCCCGGCGGGGGAGGTGGGGGGAACCGTGGCTCGGGGAGAGGTGGGGACCACGCAGCGGGTGACCTCAACGAGCAGATTGTGGTGACACTGCTCAGGCTGCAACACGACATGAGCGGTGTGTTGAACCGGCTCAACAGCTTGGAGGCCTTGGTCAAGGAAGGACGCGCTGTGAGTTGTTGGTGGAGTTATTGTTGTTTCTGATTTGTGGGTGTTGTTGTTGTTGTTTGTGGCCTGTTATTGTTATTGTACCCCTTGGAACCTGGAGAAGAGTCACAGAGATCGATGTACAGAAAAGCGGGAAGACATGGAATAACACCAAGAGGCTGGCCCAGGATAGGGAAAGGTGGAAATATTTTGTGCGTGGCCTGTACCCTGATCTAGGGTGAGAAAGGCAATTATGATTATGATTGTTGCTGTAATTGTTGCTTTAATTAACTAAGTTGGGATATGCTGTGAAGTGTTGTTGTTGTTGTTTTGGATTATGGGCTGTTGTTGTTGTTTTTGTTGTTCAGTCGTGACTTATTGTTTTTGACTTCTTCTTAGGGAAGAAGAGAAATGCTGTGAGGTGTTGTTGTAGTTGCAGAGATTCCAACCAGTACGATTTTACGTATTTTAGTACGATTTTTTGCCGAAAATACGTGAATACGACTTTTCACGAAAAATATGCATTCTGGAATGCGAAAAACAAGAGATTCAGCTGGGGCGAGTAATCCTAATAATTTCCCAAGTCCCATCTTTTGATAAAATAGTTTCAGTATCACGGAACTGGAATATTTGAAAACCAAGTCCTATAAGGTCAGTAAGTTCAATTTTGCCGGTCGCGATTGTGATATTATATATTCGTTCAGCTTTTCCCTGTCTGAGAGTACGATTCACTTTCACGCCAACAGGCGGCTATGGTGGAAGTGTATGTGACACCGAGGCTCGAGCGGGAAAATCGAGATCTACTTTCGCTTTCGTTATCACCCAAAAGTTTGCCAGCGGTAGTCTGGTAATGCAACATTTGTGACCACTGACATGCAGGTTGGGCAGTATAAATAATAAATGCTGTGTCGCCGTGCAAATAAAATTTAATCAATACTCCGACTCGTCTCTGTGCTGTCACTTGTGGGAAAAAAAGAGAAGAAAATACAAGCGTCGTCCGATTTTTAGATTATCTGGTTCGCCATCGTGACCGGTCAGTGACCCTGCGTGCATTCGCATCATAAAAATAGGGCATCGTGTGAGCAAAGACCGTCTTTGGGGGGAGTAACCGGTGTGGTGAAGTATAGGACTACGGAATAGGTGAGGGGATTATTGATTTTTAAAAAAAAGATATACTTGGGAGGAGGGGGGGTGTGTGAAGGCAACACCAGAGGACAAAAACTTAGAAGCAATTTCAGTATTTTGATTAGAGCTCTCTGCAAAGCGCGCGTTGGTGCAGGACGTGTGCGGAATCGGGACCCTTCATACTTTGCAAGTCTGTGTTATTGAAATAAAGCGTTCGTGTTTCATTGGATGGGTGGTAGTAAATTATACCTACATTGTACATTGTATGTTGTAGCTTTCTGTTCAAGACTGGCAGATTTTCAGTGTCACTACATCTTGCCCTCCCACAGTTGTTACAACTCTCACAGTGCATGGGTCTACTTGAGCCATTCAAGTTATGACTCTTCTCTGAGTTTGAGCAATAATTTTAGTCTGTCAGTTCATAACATAAACCATGACTCCCAGACTGGTTCTTGATAGTCGAAATTCTTATTCTAGGCCCTTCCGAACGCTCAAAGCAGGATTAATTTTTTAATATAATAATGAGACGAAAATATTATAATAGACTGAAATACTTAAGTCAAACAAGTCCCCAGTACGACACTGAACGCTAACATGTGTTGACTGGATATATGTATATTGTACGCGTGTGTGCTCCCTTTTTCGAGCTGGTGAGCTTGTAATTTTTTTTCAGGAAATATTGCTGGACGCCCTGAACATTTTACTAGTTGGTCGGTCAGTCGTGGGGAATACACATTTTCCCCTGAAAATACACATTTTCATATTTCCCAATACTCATTTCGGTTTTCTGTGGCTGGCATCTCTGTAGTTGTTTTTGTCTCTGGGTCATGGAATTTTTATATATGTCTATTGTTGCTTTTATGGAAGGACATATACACTGCAAGATGTTATTTGTGGTCCTTGGGTGTTGTTGTTTGATGTTGGGTTGTTGTTGTTGTTGTCGTCGTTCAAATTTGGGTTGTTCTTGTAATTGTAGCTTAGGGAAGAAGATATACATTGTTAGCTGTGGTTGCTGGTTAATGGGTATTTAAAAACCAAATTTTGTTGTATAATTGTTGCTGTTGGTTTTTGTCAGTGTTGTTTTGGCAAGTGGGGATGAGCTGTGAGGTATTGTCGTTGTTGTTGTTGTTGTTGTTGTGTTATGGGTCATTGTTGTTGTGCTGTTATTTGTTGGCCTGTACTTCTGGGTCTTTGGTTAATTTTGGTGATTGGTGCTGAAGAAAAGAGTAATTTACCACTCTGTGAGTGCTTTTTAAAGAAATGTTGACTCATGAGTTTTATAATGAACCATTCTTTGTTTTTCTCTTGTAGGAAAAAGAAAGAAAAAACAGAGTATCAAAGGTAGGTCTCATCATGTTGTCTACTCTGTAAGCACTTTCTTCTCATATGCTGTACTGTATGGTAGAATGTTCTGAAAGGCTCTCAAGTGGGTGGTTGCGGGTGCTCTGGTGTGGTTTGCTCCTTCTTTTGTATAAAAAAATCTATCGTCTCTATCTCCCCTCCTTCTTTTTTGTGTTTGTTACTCTCTTGTCACACCTCTAATCTTCGGCACTTATTTGACCATATTGTTTTGCAAGTGTCATAAAACTCTTACTAAAATAAAACAAAAAAGAAGAAGAGAAATGGTGTGGTTTGCTACCGACTGAAGCGGCAAAAGTGGGAAATTAACCATGTTCTTATGCACAGTAGAATTGTAATTGTAAAACTTCTTTTGTATGTTTGTCACACTCTTGTGACCCGCTATTTCCGGAGTGGCTTGATAGTCGAAGCAGACTTTGTGCTGTTGAAACTAGAGAGATGAGCTGAGTAGGCCTGATTCCTTGTAAGGACTTCTTTGTTGACATCCACCCCTTGGCGCTCATATGACCTTATGCAGTTGCGAGCGCTGTAGAACGTCTACTAAAGCAAAAAAAATCAAACTATCAAACATCTGTCGTCCTTATCTCCCCTTCTTTTTTGTGTATGTTACTCTCTTGTAACGCATAATCTATTCTTTGTCACTTATATGACCTTATTGTGTTGCAAGTGTCGTAAAACTCTTATTAAAACTGAATAAAAGGCTCTCAAACCTTCTCAACCTTGGTCAGGATAAACTTTAAAAAAAAGGCAATTCTACATTTATGCATTGGAAGGGGGGGGGGGGGGGGGGGGTGAGTCTCAAAATTGGGAAAAAAGTTTGTAGTTAGTCTTTTTGTTAAGCAATATATATTTATTATATTTTGATAATAAATTGAAATGAAGATAATTTTAATGAGTACTGTCTTTCTAGATTGTCTTGCATAGGCTTTTTTCTCTGTTTGAGATGTCACTTATTTTGTGATTCTCAGGGGGCAGTTGGAGGGTGCCATTGGAAGGTTCTAATTCTACTCTGTCCCTGCTATTTATCTCTGTCCGACTTGCTTTTTTCCAGCACTCAATAATTGTTTTTGTATTGTTGTGCTTTCCTTCACTCAAACCCAATTTATTTTATTTTGATAGGTACTATTTTGCATGACTTAACTGCTTCAACTTGATTCTCAACTTGAAATGTTATTCATCATTTGTCATTTTCAGCGAAACAAAGTTGTCGTTACATTTGGTTTTGGTGTTTTCTTTGTAGGGCTGGTGGCCGTTCCCTGATCTGTCGGTCAAGTCGGCCATGGTGATCTTCGTGTGGCCTTTGGTCGTCCATTGTGTCATCAGTTACATCAGCAGGCGGAAGAGGTGAGAGGTTGGGTACTTGTGTTGTCATATTTTCAGGTCTTCTGATAAAGAATATAGCCTATATGGATGGATGAAGTAAGTTTTATCCGTGTATGTATCTGGTTTCTTGAATATTTTTCAGCATGCTAAAAAAAGTTAATCTGATTTAAATGTTTAGAGAAGGCACAAAACTTTGCTGACTGTCCTTTTTTTAAAATGTCATTTAATTTATGTTGCTTATGGTGCTTGTTGATTCCTAATATTTTTATAAATCTCTAGCAGATCGACCTCGGCAATAGTTTTAGTGTAAGGAATAGAAAAGAAGAAAACGCACTTTTTTTATTCCAGTCACATGGTTGGAATATAATGCTGGTGATGTGCGGCTCCATTCAGATTTGACTGTTCAGTGTAAGACTCTGTCGTTTGTCATTTTTTCAAAATGGCCTTTAGCGGAGTTGAGATAAGTGTGCAATGGGCGAAAGTGAATGAATACACAGCTTTAGAGGGGCATCAATTACTAGTTAAATTACTGAATTCTTGCCAAGTGCCACTTGCGGGGAGGGGGGGGGGGATTGTTGTTGTTAATGTTTGATCTTGGTGTCTAGACGATGGCTTAGTTTGGCTGGTTTTGGCTAGATTTGACATGTCTCATATTCATCTCTCCTCAAAAAGACCAATGATGCTTTCCTTACTCATTCCTTGTGTAACTGGCATGTATTGGTCTGAGTAGTCACATTGTCCCTTGTGCAAGTTGCGCACGTTAAAGATCCCTTTGTGGTCCTTAATTTGATTAGAGTAGGCTTCGGTTGTCTCCTGGGTCAAATTCAAAATTGATTCCTACCAAGACTTGAAATACTCAATAGTCAGCATAAAAACATATTGTAGAGTACCTTTGAAATCGGAATGTGCTGCTAGAAAGCAAGAGGCTCTATGAAATAGGAAAAAAATGGTCATTGATAAAAGTCAGTTGCACAAGGGGAATGCAAAGAAGAAGACCAGGAAACAGTCAGGTGCCCCATAATTTCTCAACTTTACTGTTCAAATTAGTAGCATGCTGCCTGGATGTCTTCACAAATTTCAAAATCAATCTTTTAATCTGAGTTGATTTCTGTGGTTCAAGGTTAGATTTTGAACATAGGTGGCATGCTAATATGTTGTGTTCTATTTTTCTACTTTTCAGGAAACTGAACCGATGAAACTGTTGGTGTTGTTTTACGGGTGTGTTGTTGAGTCTCGTGCCAGCCTTACTGATCTCCCACACATTCCTCTGGGATCACCTGGACTCTCTGACCACTCACAACGTTCCTGTCACATTTCTTTGGTGTTTTGCTCTAATAGTGTATCAGGTTTCTTGAAAAAATTCATTGAGCCAAAAAATTGCTTCATGCTTGAAAATGATTTGTTTGTGGTGAAATAAGTGATAATAAATGTCTATCCTTGTTCTGGGGAGAGATTTTTATTGAGGACCCGCAGAACAACTTCCGCTATGGAATGAAAAATGAGTTGACCTGTTTCTTCCAGTTGCACAGTTAGAGTTCAGCAGCATCGATTTGTGAGCCTTGATGTGTGTGTATGAACGCGCGCGTATTTGTATGTATGAAAAGTGACCATTGTAGTCTCACAGAATGTTTTGTGTGCGTGTGGAAAAGAGTGCAAGAGAAAGGGAACTAATTATTATGTCAGAGTGCATGTCTGCAGAATGTTCTAACTTTTGTTTGCTGTTTCACTCATGAGGGAAAAAGGTTGAGGGAAATAATTTTTTATTTGCTACTTGGCTTAAAACTATTTTATGGTGGGAAAAAAACATCAAGTCATTTCACGGAAACTGAAACTTTAGATATATTACGGTGTAAAGGTTTGTATTCTTGCTAAAAAAATATAAATTTGTGCCTGTGCTTTACCTCTGACTAATTTCCACACTTTTACCTTGTGGTGCAATGACAATCTTGTTGAGGTATTCATGTCTCTATAGCTTGTTCACTTCATCTGATAAAAAAACCGATCCAATGAAATCTGTTTAATCTTCTTAGATCTTTGCATACGGGTCTAAAAGTTAGATGACCAACAGAATCGAAAAGTCCATTCACTACGGTCACTGCAACTTAAGGTTCTAACGTGTTTTCTTTGATGTGAGCTTAAAGTGGGTCTAAAGAAAATAGTAGGGCATACACCTATAACATTTTAAAGTTGACATGTTTTCCTCAACATTACACTTAACGTATGCCTAAGAAACACGATTCAAGAGCGAGGTGAGTAATTTTCGAGACTCGCGTGGAGCATGTGGAGACGTCTAGACAGCTGGGGGTGGGGGGGTGTCTACAACTGAAATATGGGAGCAGGGTGATGTTACTGTCTCACAATGAGCAACTTGCAGGCAAGATTACTGTAAGTCATTTATTTTAGTGATCATGTGTATGCGTCTAAAAAGCGGTTTGTAATATAGTGCCCAAAGAGAACAACTTTTTTATTACTGGATCAAGATGTTTTTAAAAATAATTTTTGTTTGGTCGCTGGTCTGCAATAGTGCCATGCAAAGTTTCTTGAGCGTAGATAAATTAATAAATGAGCTAGATGGGTTTTTTTAAAACACGGACAGACGAAAGTGAACAAGCTATAGTAGGTTGTGATTTAAGTTAATGAGTGAGGTGTGCAAAACATTACACCCCACTGAAACAACAAAGTTATCAGCTATCTTGGGTTTAAACCACAGTAGTGTATAATCTTGTATGAAATCAATTTCAATGTCATAGTTTCCAGAACCAATGGCTGTTTGTTTCTTATTAAAGCAAGTTGCCTGTATATGGACCCGAGATATTGTGATTTTAAGAGGAGGAGGTGAAGAATTAAAGTCTCCTTTTGTCCCATTTGTAAAATCACAAAACTGCTTTCCACATTTTAACACCACCATACTACTTTTTACATGACATTTTACCAAGCATGTATGTTTTTTTTTACTTTTGTACGAATCTTTTTTTATTCCCCTTCCCTCATCTACACTGAGCATACGTTGTTGCTTTCATCAGAAACTATTTTGACTTCTCATGGTTTATCGCAAGTTTTTTTAACACTGCTAGACTGCTAGAATTTCCAAGCACATGGAAATATGATCGAAAATATGTGTCGCGACGCAGTGGAAATAGGTTCTCGTCAATTTTCGGGCATGCAGAGTTATTGGTATGATCTTAAAGCTTGCTCATTTGTCTTGTTCTGGGTAAAAAAATATTCCATTATCTTTAATAGAATTTGAGATATATTCTCGAATGAAGGAGGTGGGGGTCACCTGGTTTCAGAGGACAAATTAGTGAGAAAATGGCTGCCAAAGATGAGTTATTTCCTTAGCTTTAGATAGAGTCCTTGGAAACTGAAAATTTACATTTTTTGTGCCTTAAAGCTACGTTTTTCAGTAAAATTCACAACAGAAATGCGTTCTTTATCCCTCTCCGTACGCCCTGGGGTCATTTTGTACCCCAGGGGTTGTATTCTTCGCATTTTAGAACACTTGTAGTGCGAAGATTTCTTTGAAACTTTCAGTATTTCTCAAAAAATCATTTTGACAGACTGCTATTCAAAGCATAGGGATCGGATTAACGAGTAAATTTTTCTCTTTGGAAAGTGGTGGCACAGAGTTCCCCACGTCGTATGGATACGATAGTAAAACAGGATGTACGGATAGTGTTAATAGGCATGAAAGGTGTTGAGCCAAAAATCGAAAATTCAATGAAAATTCACGACCTGCAGAAAAATGCCTGTTTCATCACTTTAATTATTTTGACGGGCGCCTGATTTCACCACGCTGCCTCCATATTGGCACTTCCTTTGCTGCAAAGGATATTTGTACCGATACTGTATTACTCTTCTTTTTAGGTCATGAATTAGTGGCACATATATGTGGCCTGTTTATGTTGAAGTGTGCTGGAAAATGCTACTTGCTGTAAAGTATTAGTAAAATGGACAGAAATAATGGGGGCGAATAACTTGAGAAAAGAAGATGTTGGTTTAGATGCCAATTATAATGTAGTAGGAGAGTTCACAAGAAGTGAAAATGAGAAACCAGGTTAATTCCTCAGTTAGTGAAATGGGAATGACGGATCATTTTTGTTTTCTTCTGAAAGGTCACTGACCACAGATATCTAAGTAAATGAGAGTTGTTGTTTTTTTCCTCTTTGTTTTGTTTTACGGTTTGCATTTTTGAGCGAAGCTGTGATATTGTTCTGCTCTTTTCATGTAGGCAAATGTGTATGAAGGAGACTTGTGATTGCACATGATACTACTAGTGATTAGGCTGCTGGGCTCATAATTGTGGGGTTCGGGGGTTCGAGTCGTGGGCCCAACGTTGTGTCTTTGGGAAAGGCACTTTACACGAATTTTCCTCACTTCACCTGAGTACCCGGCCATAGACAGCAAAAGATTTTGTCAGTGTGTTAGTGTTTTAGCTCCTATAAATGGCAGCTTGCACTCTATATGCTTTCCAGGAAGTTGAGATTGTTTCAGAATGCTCTCAGGTCTGCTGGGGTAATACAGTGTAGTACAGATTGTGAAGTGCTTAGAGCTTGCTGTTGAGCAAGGATTTACACTGTTGTACAAATGCTATCTATTACTATTACTACTACTAAGTTTGCTATTTGTTCTTTTGGTCTCATGAAAGCCCTTTCGTGACTCTAGGTAATCTTGCTTTCGAGTTTGCAAAGATTTCAGAGAGTTTTCGACATTGGCAAAAAGTAAGGTGTACTGCTGCGCAAACTTACTTTGTCCTCAGTAAGCTCTGAACAAAGAACTATTGGCAAGGTGTACATCATGCTGGCCACAAAGGGGTTAATAGTCATTTGAAAGTCTTTTTGTGCTCTTTGTTTGCGCTTCTTTCCTTCTCAAAGAAGATGGAGCTCATGTCATGTGGTTACAAAGCAGGAGATGTATTTATTGTCTCTGACAAAAGGGTAGAAATTTTTTTTGCTATAGCCTACTTTTGTCATTTATTCTTTTTGTTACCACTTTATAAAATTTTTTTGAAGTGAGGCCTAAACGTTTATTGTATGTAGGCCCTAAATGTACATGTTTGGGTATGGATTTTTATCAGTTCAACTCGACTTTCTATTGTCTGATTGTTGTTTTTTTAGGAGTCTCCGATTTTTCTTCTTTTTTTCGGGGGGGGGGGGGGCGGGGGAGGGGGGGGGGAGGATTTGTGAGAGATATGTTAGAGACTGATTTCTATAAAAAGTTTTCAGTCTTTGAACACAGTATCTGCAGAGCACCTCTTGTAGGCCCTACTTCTTTGTTATGCCTCTGTGTTACTGTTTCGGTAAGGTCATTTTTGTCCACCTGCCAGCACTAAATGACTGTTGAGGTGTCAGTATTGTGTTGTTCCTCTCTGTACTGTAACCCAGATTCTAGGATTTTAAACAGATGGTCAGGTTGTTTTCATATATTTTAGATTTTCTGACATGTGCTTTGATTTTTGCACATGTACCACCAGGGGCTGGTGTCGTTTGTGGCAATGTGGGAGCTGTGAATGTGATGGTGTTTCTTGTGCAATAAGTCATTACTAGAGGTGTGTGGTGTCCCTTAAAGAATTGCTCAAGAGCTTGGGATTGTTTACCTTACACCACTTGTCTCGGGATGGAGAGAATGAAACTTCATGTTCATTATTGTCATCTTTGCACAGTCATTTTCGAGTATTGAATTGTATTTGGCAGGGACTTGGTTGTTGGCTGAACTGAATGGGGGACAAGAGGTGATTGGTATTTTTGGTACTGTATTGCATGTACCGGTATGAAGTTTTGTGTACAGTTGTATATAATATACTTTCGACGGAGGGCTCAGCTGACTTCACAATATCTGCCTTGACCCGCCAATTCACTGAGTCACTCTAATTTTCTGTCTCATTCCCCCCTCAGAGGACATACAGCATAACCAGACTGTAAGGCACATATTTCATCTTTCTCATAACATTTCCATTACTTCTAATAAATACCAAGTACTGGTAATCATTTGCAGCTGGGTGAACTGAGAAGAATAGGGTAACACACTTTTCCCTGGGGGTATATATTCAAATTATTGTTTTCAACTGAGCTTGTTGATGTTGTTCTAACTTGCTCAAATTGGCAATGCATGCTATGAGAAAGTTTTCCCTTATTTGATAACATTAGTATTTTTGTATGGTTGCTTTCATTTGTAACCTGTATTGTCTTTGACATGATTGTTGTCATTGCAAGTGCTGTAAAACTTTTACTAAAACTAAACTGACCTCTGAGAGTTACAGCTTTATGAGTCATCATGACCCAGTGACTGTTTTTATTTGTGTCACATCAATCTAAGGTCGTGTCCCTGTGCCACTTTGACAGGCCAGAGGGCCCATGCTCAATTTCTAGAGATAGGAAAAGCACACAAAAAGTTACCAGTACGAAAAGTAAAAAAGACTGCTCTATGGCATTGCATTGCCTTTGCTAAGAATGTGTTTATTTTCCCACGCAAAAAATGTGTCTGGTATTATTAATTAATTGTCAGCAGCTAAGAATCTTTATTTCAAATCTGAGGGTACACGATGTACCATTACATCTTGTCTTTTATTGTTGGCCTTCATTCTGCGCTTAAGTTCACCATTTCCATCATTCTGATTTTTGAGTTTTTGTCCATCATTCTGAGCCTGAGTTTTTGTTCTTCTTTTTGAACTTTTGTCCATCTTTCTGAGCTCAAGTTTTCGTCCATCATTCTGAGCTCGAGTTTTGTTCATCATTTTGAGCTTAAAATCTGTCCATGAAATCTGCTAAACTAAAGTTCTAGTCCATCAGCTTGAGACCCCACCTCCTGAGTGTGTACATATATTCATATATGTACTTTTCATTATATTGCTCTCCACCGACTCGGAATCAGAAGATGGTTGTGGGATTCTTTTTAAAGATTTTCTTATAACTTTCCTTGTTATTTTTAGGTGTTTTTGTTGTATGATCTTTAAAAAAGATAGAAAACAGTTTCTTCAAAAGTGTATTGTATTGGTTTTTAAACATTTTTGGTCATGTAAAGATTCTGTCCGGGTTTTTTTTTTGGGGGGGGGGGGGGGGGGGGAGGGGGTTTGTTCATTGCTGGTTTTCTTTTTAAATTGAAATAAGAACGATTAATTGTGAAATAGCCTGATTTCTATAGTTCTCTATTTGATCAGCACATATTTTTTTCTTGATTGCCTATTTAAAGCACTTTTACTTCTATAATGTCTTTTTAAGGGGTCACTTTTTGATGACTATGTGATGTGATATGTTTCTTAAACTTTAATTTATTTTGTGCTTGTTTATAATTTGTGATTTGAGCGGGTGAGGCCTGATATTGAAATCTTCTGACTTAACAATTGTCTGAGAGTGTGTTTGTATCACGTGTGTACATTTGGAGTAATGTGTGCTTGCATGAGATTATTGTATGTGGTAGTGGTTGAGAGAATATGGTGTCTGTGTGTTTGCGGGCAGGAGTGTGTGTGTGAGAAAAACTGTGGGCTTCACTGTGGAGGAGCTATTGCTTGGATTATATTATAATTTCTTTGATTTTCGACTATCATGACGGAACTATAAAAAAATGAGGAGTGCTAGAAACGATACCCGATTCGGATTGTCTTAGTTCTGGAGCTCTAACTCAACATTATTTTTAGCGTAAAGGCTCAGAGTCTGAATGATATTTAAAAACCGATGACACTGAAACTGAAACCCTGCAGTTAACCTGCCTGTAACCAAAGATAAGTGCTGCTGGGGTCTGTCAGAACCAGACCCCCATTAGTGTTGGCTTTGGTTATTACCCAGTAGAAGATGCTGGTATCGGTAAAAGTACAACTCCAAAATTTCATGAGAATTGTCTTCTCTCCATCGTTGGCAAGGGCGCCATCGTGATAGCTCCTCCTCCGGGATGCTCCCAAAATATGGACGTGAGTGTGAGGCTTGTGTGTTGATAGGGTGAGGGTGCTAGTGTTCCCAATGTGTATAATTTTTACTTGTCAATGCTCAGCCTGCTGAGAATGCTCAGCCTGCTGAGCTATCTGCATAATGTGTTTGTTCCCATTTCTTTGTCGCATGTTGAAAGTCAAAGCTTTCTCAGGATAAATTTGAAGGGAATGGATCAGTTGTTGGGGGGGGGGGGGCTATAACAGGGTTATACATGGATTTTCATATGTAATGTTAAGTATCATGTGTATACAGTGAGTGTGCTCTTAAGACTTTTATCAAGAGAGGAAGAAAGAAAAAGATGTTTCTGGTGAGGTCTGGATTTTTAATTTTTGATATAAAGAAACACCACAAGAGTAAGAAGTGGGTGATGGACGGATAATTTTATGTTTAATTCAATCAGTTCAATCAGCAGAAGAATTGTTTTAACAATCTATAATTTTTTACAAGTTAAAAAGAAAAAAGAAAAAAATTCTCTGTGCACACATGCTTGGAATGAATTGAATGAGAGCAATTGTAAGGTTGCGGTGTTGAATTATTTCTGATGATATTTTTAATTGAGAGGAACAGATTCCACAAGAACAATCCCCCTGTAAATTAAATACATTGATGGCATCACGATCAATAAAGATGAAATCGTCTTCATTGTTTTGTTTCTGTGTGTGTGTGTGTTCGCGCGTGCTTTTGTGTGCGGGGTGTGGAAAATACGCTTGTTCGACTTGTGCCTTCATGGTGGAGTCCTACTGCCAGTGAATCTATGGGAGAACTTTGGTCATACATGTACATTACATGTACATGTATCTGAACAATTGAAAGTGTATCAATATAAATAAACTGCAACCTTTATCAGAGAGAAAGGCTTAAACTGTAAAACATATGATACACAGTCGAGCCTGCCATGGCAGCCTCCTGTATAATACGGCCACCTGTTCTAACTTCTAACGGCCACTTTCCATTTCCCCCATTGCGTCTGTTTCTTTATAATTTAACTGTGTAAAAAGGGTACCTGTCGTCCAACGTGGCTGCGGCCACCCTTTTTTATCAACCCACGGCCAAATCTACCTGCCTAATACGGCCAGACTTTGTAAAAAAAATTATGGCATTTTACCCTGACGCTGTGGACAAGCCGTAATAATTCAGTCACCTGTCGTTATTGTCAGTCCTTCCGATGGATGAAACAGTCATGTTGCTCAGGTCGCTCCCAATGTTTACCTAAGTTGACCAATGGGTAACAATAAATTTTCAGCTGCTTCTAAGGGAAGTGTGTGATCCGTCATAACCTATAAGGCCCGCCTACAACTCAGTTCGTAAACCCAGTCCATAACAATGGAAGTCAACACAAACTCGGGACAGAAGTGTCCCTCGTTCGCCAATCGGTGGCGATCCATTTGTTTTAGTATGGCATTTCGCCTTCCTCGTCTGACGTATTTCGTTTTGTTTTGGCCTTTCATGTAACCATAATTTTTTTTTTTAAATTTAAAAACTAACTACAGAAGTTCCCACAAAAATCCCGTCCTCTCCTCCCTTAAAAAAAAAACCCAAAAAAAACCCCTACGGCAGTCCTAAGCCTGCGACCACCTCCGGTTGGGACCTCAAAAGTAAATTGTTTTCTTCATTTTGATCAGTCTTGCATTATGACGACCACCTATCATAATTTACAGCCACTTTTCTCCTCGACAATGCTTGACGTCTTACACAGGTTCGACCGTTTTATCATATCCAAAATCCTTTATTGAAAGAAAAGAAAAAAGCTCATTAAGAGCTAGAGGAGTCACACAAATAATGTTATTACCACCACCTGTGTACTGCATGTGTTAACACCAATTTCTGTGGTGTAATAATTGGTGTAATGGTTAGGCTCTTCACTGTTGCAAGTAATCATGTAAACGATGTGACTTTGATGCCCAAGCGGACAATTCATCTGTTTTAGTATTTCCATTTGTCTGCTGGGATGTTGTGTAGCCGATTTGGCTTGGGCTTGTTCCAACAAGGAGGGTCTAGGTGGCTTGGGTCCTGAATTATGTGGTTGGGGGGTATCAAACTAAACCAAAAACAGTCATTGCGTGATGTACAAAACTGAACTAACGCTGAACACCCCCAATTATTTAGGGAGATCATTGGCTTTGTTCAGAATCTTTTTCTCCCCATATTGTGCACAGATATCTGCCTGACAGGCAATCATGGTCAATGATAGCAAAAGTACACATACTTTATTATAATGTAGTTCCTTGGTCATCAGTCAAATTGTTGTTACTTGGAACATAAAACAAAGATTTTACACAATTACTAACCTTCTGTCACATGCCACTATAACAGGAATTAGCCAAACCTGTTCCTCTGCTCTGTGTTGTGATTCCTTCCGCAGCTTTGGGGCCCCGATGCGTTGGATTGGAATCTCACACTTCACGCACAACTGAACCGAGGCTTTAGCTAGCCTTCTTCACAACCTATACTGTCAGCAGGCCTCCTCTGCCTTGATACAACTCTCTCCTCTCAAAGTCCCACCAGTAGTAATTCAGACTTTTATCAACTTGCAAACAATACAACTGAACACAGACTCACACTTTACTCACTCTCACACTTTCAGCCAAACAATACAATAGGCTAGGCCTAACCCCCTGCCACAACCAAAAACAACCAAATACACCACAGAAATCACAGTGTGCCAAATTGATTTGGCATGAACTCCGAAAGGGGTATTACAAGCAGATTCTTTAAAAATCTGGAGGGTATCGGGTGGTTTTAGAGTTTGTGTGAATCCAAAGATGGAGTATAAGAACAAGTGAGTAGCTGGAGAGCGCCTCTAGAATCCCCACTTTTTTATTTTTCCCTGTTTCCGTTTGTTAAACTTTTTTTCCGAGGCACGAAACGGCCATTATAGTTCCTACTTGCTTCTCTTTGCGAAAACCAAATCAGCAATAAAATTTACTTTTTTTTTAATTGTAAAGATCTGGTGTGGAACAAAAGACAGGCAGGTACACAGAGATTCCCAGTGTACACTATTCATTCCGTCAGCAGCACTTAGAAAGAATAAATATTGGCTCAACCAAAGAGGCAGAGAGACCCTAAACTCTATGAGTCTATGACGGCCTGGAAGACCTGTGGTGAACAGCAAGCAGCCTTTGCACGCGGGCTATCCACGATAACTGACTGGACATTTCGACAATACTTTCTTACAGTGATAACACTATTTCAACTTTAAATGATCAGAACGTTTGAAAGACATGCTAAGAATTATATTAAATGCGCTCATTTGAAAAAAAAAAAGAAGTATATATGCATATATACTTTATGCAAATTCTGTGACGTGTTTAGTTTCGAGACGGGGTCAGAAAAAATACCTCATTATCATTTTCCCCGCCAGTTACCATGGAATAGCCCACTATAGAGACTGGGATGTCTAATTAAAGTTTAAAAGAAGAAGAAGAAGATTCTGTCAGTGCACGAGCTGGCCCTGGGCATCCTGAGCTGCCCGTTGTTGTATCAACAGTTGGAGTGAGCCCCGCAGCCGTCGCCAGAATGTGTGGTCTATCTCGTTTGAATCCCACTCCAGGAAGCAGGTGCTGTTGTAGAGGCCCAACATGGCCGCGCTCATGTCGCGAGATTCGATTGAATCCAGCTTGATCACTAGCAGCGACGGCAGCTCGTGTGTTATGATGTGGCTGAAATGATAATGATTTAACGGGCTATTCTCGTATTATCATTATAATACGATCTTTTTAAACATCGCCCTGATCTAAAATATGTTGATGGGGACGTACAAACACTTTCGTTAAAACATACACACATTAAGGCCGGACTGCAGTGTAGGCGACTTTGTATTAATTTATATAATATAAAATCAAATCCCGAATGGAGACCTCTGTGAACTTTGATTATTTGAGAAGTTTTTCCCGACTGAACATCCTCTCGGCTCTATTCTATCGCAGATGGACACTTAGAATAATAATAGTAATACATCTATATATATATAAGAGGGCACGCATTATGAATTAATGGGGTTTTTTTCTGCGTTGAAACGTACGTCGAAACATACAGCTGGTTATACATACCGTGTCTTAGTAATTAAAATTAACCTACTCCCAACGAGACGAGTAAACCCAAGGCTTCTTTGAACAAATAAACATATTACATACATACACACACGCGCGCGCGCACACACACACACACACAAACTCTCTCTCTCTCTCTCTCT
>NW_004797451.1:373854-379050 GCF_000002075.1 Aplysia californica
TCCATAATAAAGCTGCAATTTTTTTTTTTTAACTCGCACGAATCTCTCACCTCGACTACATACAAAAGTTCATCTTCCACCCAATCACCGTCGTCGTTACAGTAAACGATGAAGAGATCGTACTGGAACTCCTGACCTTCTGGGTTCACCAGTGGGAGGCCCCGAGACGTTGCCTGTCGTTCGTATAAAGCCAGTCTAATGCTCCAACGGTAACGATATAGGACAACGAAGATGAGGAAGGCCGCTACAAACAGAGAGAAAAATACCACAAATAAGATGTACGTTTTCCTGCTCAAAAGACACGCTTGGTGGCTCAGCTTATACTCCCACACACGCACAGATGGTCTGTCCGAGCAGAGATATTGCGTATAGTTTTTAAACACAGTAGGACCCGCTTCCTTCAGCCAAGCCTGAAAAGGAAGTAGGTCACAGGTACATAGATATTTGTTCCGGCTTAAGTTGATACTTTTAAATCGCTTTTGTGTGTCTGTGGACATTTCACCCACGAAAGTGATATCGTTCTGATTTGCGTCCAAAAGGATAAGAGACTGGAGAAGGTCCAGAGCTCCGCCGGGGATGTCTTTAATGTGGTTCAGATAAATATACAGGCTTTTCAGTTGAGCCATTTGAGCCAAAGCTTGAGACGGAAAAGTGACCAGTCCTGTAGAACCCAGGTACAGATAGAATACGGTGCTGGCGTGACTCAGCAACGTCCCCAGAGCGGACTCGTTGATCGCCCCCAAGGGGTTATGATCAAGATGTAAGACCTTTAAACTCGAGGTGCCCGCGAACATATCCAGGCTGATGTTACCGCCCCGGAAGTCCACGTTGCTTTTGGACAAGTGCAGACTGACCAGTGACTTTGTTCCAAATGCCGCCGGACCAATGGAGGAGAAGCCAGGTTTCATCTTATCCAAAATCAAAACTTTAAGACTGGGAAATCCCGTAAAGGCGTTGGCTTGCAACGTCACCATTTTGTTGGAGTTCAAATGTAAAGACTCCACCCGTGGAAGACACAAGTCTGCGCCCCCAGGGAGCCATGAAATGTCGTTAATGCCCAGGTACAGGTCAGTGAGAGACGAGAAATACGAGTCCACTTTTGGATGTTTGCTCTTTTCTCCTTCATCTCGATCCAGACGTGTCCGTACCTCTTTACAGGTCACGGGAAAAGTGGACAAACTATTGTAGTCTAGGTCAAGGACTTTCAACCTTGGCATATTAGAACTGGTCAGATTTTGGATGCTACAGTTGTTGACGCTCAGATACTGTAGATTCTTTAAGTGAGAAAATTCACTTAAATTCAAGTGTTTAAAGTAATTGAAATCCATAAAAAGCTGAGAGGTGTTTATGTTACTGTGGGGCAGAAAGAAAGCGTGTGGAATGTCCTTAAGATTAAGGTCAATGATATCCAATCTCAGCCGGGGTGGATAGTCGAATACATAACGCAAATACTTATAAGAAATCGGGTTGTGATTAAGGATAAGGTACTGTAGATTTGTGAATCTTTTGAAGGTTTTCTTGGAGACTATTTGTAAATTGTTTGAGCTGAAGTCTAGCACGAGAATTGTCGAGACGTTGGCAAAATAACTCTCGGTGAGAGCCCGGACGTTGTTCTGCGTGAACTTCAGGCATTTCGTTGTCTTGGGAAGCCGCGGGACGTACCCGATGTTGGGTACATAGCGCTGCCCGGAGCAGTCTGCCAGCCCACCCTTGCACACACAGCGAGACTGGCCGCGCTGAAAGCACACTTGTGTTCTGCCGTGCACGTCGCAGTACCTCTTGATCAGAGAGCCCGAAGTGTCTCGTAAGTGACGAGATATTCCCACACTGGCCCCGACCACGTTGTCGCTCGAGATGGAACCCGAAGGAGGGAACTGGACGGTGGAATGCTTTTTATCGTTTAGGCTAATGTTCATTTTTACGTTTTTTTCAACTTGTTCTCCGTGGTCTGCCTCGATGTGCCACTGTTGTTTTAGGGATGAGACTGCGGCTGCTTGCGGCCTGTTGTCTGCCCTTGATGTGTGGCCTCTAAGAAATGTCAGTGTGTCTGGGATACCAATGCCTGTAGGAACATGCTCACCTGAAAAAGAGGAAAGAAAATAAAAGAATTAAAATGTAAATGTCTTACGCCCCAATCGACACAATTTAGCTCTTTTAGGGAGGCAGGTAGCTTCGACCCTGCCTGTCAAGGCTTACAATGACAAAGGCTAAGAGGGATACAATGTCCCAGAAGACAGACGGAGAAACTCGATTATAAAAGAACCTCAACACACGGGAATCGAACCGGATCATGTCTTCTGTAAGCGATGACAAAGCGCCTTGAACTGCTTACCACATCGGTAAAAAAAAGGAAAGAAGAAAAAAGACCTAAGGAACAAAGTCAAAATGCAAGGCATAGATTTACCTTCTACCTGTCGGTGGGGGCGGGGTTGGGAAAGGGAATGTGGGCGAAGGCCGCTAGGGTTAGGAACTTAAAACGCTAAGGAAAAGTTCCGGGTTCGAACCCGGATGGAGTCAGATTCACTTGTCTCATCCTCCTCATATATCTCCTATTTTCAAGGTGCCTGGATGGGATATAAGTGCTAGATCTTGATAACACTTTAAAAAAATTAAAACAGAGCAAAAGGGTTACAATTACTATAACGCCCTCGGTTTGGTTTCCCAACCGTCTTTTGTGCACCGGATGAAACGTTCAGATGTCCGATGACCAAATCCGAAGGTGGGTCAAATTCGTTTGTCCTTTCTGCTCCTTGCATGCATCTCTCTCTCTCTCTCTCTCTCTCTCTCTCTCTCTCTCTCTCTCTCTCTCTGTGTCTCTCTCTCTCTCTCTCTCTTTCTCTCTCTCTCTTTCTCTCTCTCCCTCTCTCTCTCCCTCTCCCTCTCTCTCTCTCTCCCTCTCTCTCTCTCTCCCCCCCCTCTCTCTCTCTCTCTCTCTCTCTCTCTCTCTCCCCTCTCTCTCTCTCTCTCTCCCTCTCTCACTCTCCCCCTCTCTCTGCCTATCAGTCTATATGATGCTATCTACTCCCCCCCCTTTCCTCCATACACAACCAGAAGACTTACCTGCATGCCCGTTGAGGTATCTCTGGTGTTCATTTCCGAGAGCATAGGCGTCCCGAGCCAGCGACAGTGCTCGGTAGTCTCTGTACATTTCCGACACGATATTGACTACTGCTTCGTCTACCTTAGCAGAACCAGGATGGTCGAGCTGCAGATGGTTACCATCCTCGCCTGCCGCCATGAATGTGGTACAAGACCACAGCAAGACCATAATGTGGTATACAGCGCGCTGTGACGTCATGATGGTGACAGGCTGAAATGGAAAAATAGATTTGTTTGAGTACTGTTCTGACGTCATACTAGTGACGAGCTAAAATGGAATGAGGTTTGTTAGAGTAGGCTTCTCTCGTGACGTCATGGTGTTGAGGGGTTGCAAGTTACAACTGTATGGATTAAACTCTCCAATCAACGCTATAAGATTATTTAAGAGGCGGGCCCTCTGAACTGAACATCTGTATCAGACAAGACCAACCAAATAAGGTTTACAGCCTTGAAAACTCCACAAAACGACTCGAGTTCAAGAACGTCCAGTATGGGATTTGAACCAGGGCCACCCGCTCCGCAGTCTAGCTTTATACCAACTGAGATAAAGGTGTGCCTGATCCGACTGTCTTGGTTAACTATGAACTACTCGACGACCGAATGTTTCCCTCCACCAGCATCAGGAGCATTTCAGGCCCACTGCCGAATCTGTATTGAAACATGTTAACAATAATATGTGTCACGACGCAGTGGAATCGGGCGCTCGTCAGTTTTTATGCATGTGGAGTTATTGGTATCATCTTAAAGTTTATTCATTTATGTTGCTTTTGATGAAAAAAATAACCATCTATCTTGAGCAGAAGTGAAGATATGTGTAATTGAAAGAGGTACTTTCACTTGGTTTCAGAGGTAAAATAGCGAGAAAATGGCCGCCAAAGTTTGGTAACTTCAATAGCTAAAAGAGTCCTTGAAAACTGAAAAATTGCATATTTTGAGCTCATAACTAACGTGTTTTCAGTAGAATTCACTTGAACATGTGCTTTTATTTGGACATTAAAGGGTTGAACAACCCCCCCCCCCCCCAAAAAAAAAAAGCTTCATTAAAATTGTGAAACTGGTGGGAAAATGCCTGCATCTTCAATTGCGTCATTTTGACAAGCGCCTGATTCCACCGTGTCGCAACACATATAATAATAGGCCTTATAATAGATTTGTAAACACCCCCTCCCCAAAATAAAAAAAAGAAAAGAGAAAGAAAAAACAACACAAAAACATAAATAAATAAATAAGGTAAAATTACATTAAATTAAATAAAATTAAATATAATGGAATTGAGTTATTTCAAATTAAATTAGGCTGAATTAAATTTAATTTAAATTTAAAGTTTAAAAAATAAATAATAATCGAAACAATGTAATTCATTTAGGGGCGGGCTTCTTCGACTCGGCCTATCACTGGTATCAGGGTGCACCAAGGACCTTTGGTTACATGCACATTACGTATTTATCACCGCAGACATTAAGACAACAACAAATCTTCCAACTCAGGAATCGAAATCGGGTCAATGTTTTAATGTGTCCCGCGTGCTCATATAACCGTATGCAGTTGCGAGCGCCGTAAAACACACACCCAAAAAATTTAAAAAATGAAATGTAAATAAAATGATAAAGAAAGCGGGTCGTCTGTGCGCAACAATAAAGAGTCTACACCGCTACGCACTTAAGTGTCAGAGTCGCAAATTCTTGGTCAAGCTTCACGATAAGTCTTGTTATTTTAAAATAGTTTTTGTGGTAAAATATCGTTTTTGGATGGCTGTAAATCAGTAAATCTGTTGAACAGTTTCCATGAAATAATCACCGTATACGTGTGAATAATTTTGTTTCAGAAACTCGTCTCCCCTTCCCCTCTTTTTTTCATTTTTTTTTTCATTTTAGAACCAATCTTTAGAAAATCTGATGAAAATTTTGACCAAAAAGGAATGCATTATTCCCACAGAGACAACAACATTCTATAGACAGACAGCTCCGAAATCAACCAATTATATAACTGTTCGTGCTGCTGTTACGTTCCCACGCTAAATGTCAACGGAGAGTCAGCCGTATTCTAAAACCCACAGCATGACTGGGGTCTAATCTACATACCTCATCCCTTCCTCCC
>NW_004797451.1:379551-381240 GCF_000002075.1 Aplysia californica
CCCAATTTGAGTAGGCCTACATGTTGTACATGTAGCAGGTAGGCCTACCGAAGTGATACGAAAGTCATCAACGTAATAACAGCACCCATCATCACAACATAAAAATTTGAGTAAAGAAAAATGTCAACAGCGAAACAAGAGTAATTATTACACCAGCAACAACTGAGCCAATAGAAAACAAAAAAACCAACAGCATCAACGACGGCGACAGTTGCGACGACGACGACAGTTATACAACAACAACAATAACAACAACAACACAGCAACAACAATAACAACAACAATAATAACAACAACAACAAGAACAACAACAACACAACAACAACAATAACAACAACAACAACAATAACAACAACACAACAACACAACAACAATAACAACAACAATAACAACAACAACAATAACAACGACACAACAACAACAATAACAACAACAACAACATGAACAACAACAACAAGATGAACAACAACAACAACAGTAACAACAGTAACAACAACAACAACAACAGTAACAACAACAACAACAACGACAACGACGACAACAGCAGCAACAAAAGTAACCAAAGTAAGAATTTTACAGCTAATTTCACGAACATAGCATCACCAATACCAACGACAACAAAAACAACAACACAATCACTACGTTTGTATCAACGACGACTACAACAATAATCACAAAACAACTATCAACATACATGCGGTAGTCACAACAAACAATAACAATAACCACAACAACGATACTATATTATGACAGCAATGGAGGGAGAAATAAAATGAACCAAAATTCTAACAAAAAGAACCGCATTGTCAACGTAGGCTCAACTTAATTATAACAACAACAATATAACAACAACAACAACAATAACACAACAACAACAACAACAACAACAACAACAGCGACAATAACAACAACAACAAAAGCCGCAGAAATGACAATAGAGACCACCTCCAACAGAACACAACAGTAAAAACAACATTAACAACAACTGCTAACTAAACAACAACAAGAACATAATTCAAAAAAGGCAAAGTGACAATAACAACACCAGCGTTACAGCAACAATGACATATATCACCACTGACATATCATCATCATTGTCATTATCATCAATAAAAACGATAACAACAACAATAATAATTATAACAACAAAACAAACAACTGACAACAACAACAATAATAATACAAAACCAAACAACTGACAGCAACAACAATAACAACAACAACAACAACAACAACAACAACAACAACAACAATAATGATAATAATAATAATAACACCAAACTGAAATAAAACTGAAAACAATAACAACAATAATAATATAAAAAGGCCAACTGCATGACGACAACTAACAACAGAAAAACAACAATCAATAATGCTCGCCGCGAGAATAACAAAAACAATAATAATAAATTATACTCTTCATGCTGAGGGCAACGCGAAATCCAACACTTACCAAGGCCAGCGCTTTCTGTGTGTACAATGTGCAGGCAGCATTGGCAGACAGGCAGGCCTTTAACTTTAAACAAGCTACATCTAGGCGATCATAAATCAGGCAGCGCAGCCCAAGAACTACACACCTTGCTTGTGGGCTGACACACCGGCCGCTCAGGCTTCGGCCCACAGCAAGCAGTGACCTTCGTAATGATAATAATGATTACAACGGCCACGGCTAGGCGGTCTCTTTCTCCC
>NW_004797451.1:386108-387279 GCF_000002075.1 Aplysia californica
TAACCTCAACTCTGGGACTGGCTGGTGAAATCTCCAGCGATGATAAAGTCTGTGTCTGGGACTTCGATGGTTTCTAGCACAAGATTTTTATCGTTTGGACAATAATAGTTCACTAGATCCAGATTGCCTCTGCTGGTGCCTATCCTGTTGTGGATATATTCAGCTTCTCCTGTAAATTTCTTGATTTCAACGGTATTTAAGTTATTTCTTACCAGGGTCAATACTTCTCCTTTTTTTCTTCCTTGGCGATCGTTTCTGAAGCACTGATATCCTCTTACCTTAAAGCTTGCCTCCTCCTGCAGGTGTGTTTCCTGTATACAGCTGATGTATATTTCATTATCTTTTAGAAAGTTTTACAGCTCTGTTTTCTTGTTTGAGATTCTTTCGGCATTCCAGTGCATGATATTAAGACTTTTCTTTAACTGTTTTGTATTTGTGTTTCCAGTCACTTTTCTTCCTCATCTCCTGGCACTCCAAGACGATGGAAGGCCCTCCAGTCGCTGGGGTGGACCCCTTCGAGGCTTGGGGCCTGGCACTGCACCTGCCTGGTGGGTCCTCACAGGGCGAGCACCATATCGAACGTTACCTACTTCAAGTGTCATATATTGCAGTATTACGTGGTATTGTGATTCTCTAGAGTGCGCCTTGTGGCCCAATACCTCCGATTTCAGCACTCCAGCTTCAAGTCCAAGGACCTACCCTGGGAGCACAGGGAGGAATTGTTACCGGATCCCACCCGTGGCCAGGACTTAATGCGGTCCTTTTCCGCATGATGCTCCCGTAAGAAGACTCCTAGGGCATTTAATGACGTGATAGTGCCACCTGCCACCTCACCCCATCCTGGTAAGAGCATCGCCAGTTGGTCCGGGGCTGCTTATTCAACATATTCACAGCTAACCTCTATTTCAGTGGCCGTTCTCTATCCGCCACCTGGGACCCGCCGGGTCGAGGATGGTCACCCCAGCCCAGGCTGTGAGGTTGAAGTTCAAGGTTCTTTGATTTTATGCCCAACAAAGACCGACCCCTGTTGTGACGTGAGAGCGAGCCCCAAAGTATCAACCCTTTCGACACTGTTCGAACGAATAGCTTATAATTAGTAATCGGGTGTGCGTACACTGCACAAGTAATTGAATGCCCTCGAGAATCGTCCTTCCCAACACACACACACACA
>NW_004797451.1:388852-391738 GCF_000002075.1 Aplysia californica
CACGGGCCCTCCGAGATTTTTCGCTCTTGTCCGAGAAGGCTAGATGTAGATCTTTCCTACCAGCAGATCAGAGGTGTGGGAGAAAGACAGCAGTAAGGAGGGAGCCAAGGAGTAGCAGTAGAAAGGCTGCAAAAAGAGTCAATAGCCCAGAGGAGAGGGCAAAGGAGGTGAGGGGGTGGGGGCAGAAAGGGAAATGAAAGCAGACAACAGAGCATTGCTAGAGAGCAGGAAAGGAGGTGAAAGGAGACAACTTTAAAGAAGAAAATTTTTCGGTCGTTACCCGGATTCGAACCAGGGACCTTTGAATGAGAGGTCAACACCTTAACCTCAAGGTCTCGAGAGCCCCCTTGCGTAAGTTTATTGCCCTCACGACGAAAAAGAAACAGAGAGGTTGGAGACGGATTACATGTATTAAGAAGAGGCAGAAAAAAAGATAAAGAAAAAAGAGAGAGAGAGAGAGAGAGAGAGAGAGAGAGAGAGAGAGAGAGAGAGAGAGAAAATTGATACAAAGAATAGAGCCTAATGGGACCCAAGTAAAAAGCCGGTTTAAAAGGTGTAATTAACTCCGATTGTTACTCGACACGTTTCTCGATCTATTCTTAGTTCTTTTAGTTTTGTGGGTATTGTGTTAGTCTAGTTACAGTTAAAGACCTCTGGTGTACACGTTGATAACTTTATAACAGTCTTCTATTATGTAGACTTGTACGGTAGGCCCGACAACCAAATACAATACCGTAGTTGTAGTAAAATAGTAGGCCTAATAGTAGGCTAATAGTAAGGCCTATAATTTCATGGGTTGGACGAGCGACGTTAAAAGATCCTTCGCGCATTGATGAAGATAAACAGACGGTGGTATACGGGTGTGTGTGTGCTTGAGTTGTGTGTGTGTGTGCGTATGTGTGCGTGTGTGCTTGTGTGTACAAGAGGTAAAAAAAGGACGTCATTCAGTGAGTCAGTATTGTCATGGTAATCATGAACGACAATCGCAATCTAAGGGACGTAACAAGTTTAGAGTTCTTTTTAAAAGAAGATTAATATTACACATTCGATCATTTTCTTACTGCTACTGGGAGATGATGGTGATGTCATCAGTCACATGGGCAAAATTTAGTATAGTGGATACATCAATGGCTTCACTTAGGCTATGGGTCATTATTTATGCGCAACGATGGCGACTGAACTGACCCGGTTACAGATCAAGTGATGAGGTACGTTTTCGACACTATTGGTGTCCTAATTTGCTGGCAAGTTTATCTGTTTTGCTGATGTTCTGTATTTCATGACACTTTGTACGTTAATAATTTCGGTGCCCAATGCCGAAAGACCCCAGCTTCGTTTAGAAGATGAAATGATCATCATCATTACGATCAGAATCATTATGACGTTGCGTTGCGTTGGTTGGCATTTTCAATCATATATCTAGATATCTAGATATAGATCTAGATATAGATCTAGATATAGATCTAGAAGATGTTTTAGTGTTGTTGAATAGTTCTTGGTATATCTAGATCTAGATTAGATCTAGAATCTAGATATCTAGATCTATCTATTCTAAAGAATCTGGTAAGGAAGGGAAGATTGAAGAATACCTGGCGATTTTGTAGTTTCGTTCATTATTTATTAGCGAGTGGCTATTCTTCAGCGTCGCGCCGGTCAATAGATCGGAAGCTATTCTCCGGCGTCATAAATAGGCCTAGTAAGTCTACCTTTCATTATATTTTATCTACGGTGATTGTCTACGAGCCAATTGTCGAACAACTTTATATTCATTTATTTCCATCGTCCATTTGCTTATTTATTTCAAAATAATGATTCTGTTTATTTAAACGAACAAAATTGATTTTGTGTCCATTCATATAGTTATAGCTTGCTGTTTAACTTTTCTTGTTGTTGTAATTTTAGATCAATTTAACTGATATGATATGTCGCGACTTCAGTGCTTTCTTGTCGTATCTCCATTTTTGTAAACAGTGAAAATGTGACTCCTTCTTATGCTCACTCTTTGTTATGAACTCGCGTCAATAGTTGTGAACATGTTTCTTCTTGCACCCAACATAATTCTAAATTGGAGGAATTGGGGCAGTTTACCAGTGTCTGAAAACCTATCGTCTGCATCAATGGAAGTAGCACGAAGAAGTAAAGTTAAGATATTTTTTTTTTCCAAGACAAACAGATGAGACAGGTATTTGCAAATCTGCGCTGACAAATTATTAGTAATAGACCGGCGGCGCGACACCGGAGAATAGCTTCTGATCTATTGACCGGCGCGACGCTGGAGAATAGCTTCTGATCTATCGTCCGACGCCGGAGAATAGCCACTTGCTATTTAAAATATTAAAGTCAAGAGTAGGGGGGTTTCAGGCGACATGCTGTTAAACGTAGAAAAGACGCATCTTTCTGATTGACTGCTAATTTTAGTACTGTGATGTCATCACTCCCTCGGATACCCACACGGAACGACATGTTTTCGGGAACATTTAGGATTTCCTAGATGTCTAGATCTAGATTTATCTAGATTAGATAGATATCTAGAAATCTAGATTTTAGATCTAGATAGTAGGCCTACTTTGGACATGATGGAAGACCGCAGGAAAATTGCCGTAAAGACGCAGGAGGATTAGATCTAGATCTAGCTAGATCTAGACAAACCCCCCCACCTTTCTCCTGCATTTTTAATCACTAATAATCATAGAGTTACCTCCTTTTAAACTAGAGTCCGTACGAGGTCACGTGACACGGAAACATTTGAGTTTGTTGGCGGCCATGTTTCGGTGGGCGAAAACGTTTGTTTACCTGTGAGTGGGCGTGTCTCTGCTCTTACATGTTTTATTTGATTCTAACGTTATCTTTTAATCCAAAGTGATTTTCTTAAAAGTGCAAGCATGT
>NW_004797451.1:391838-394233 GCF_000002075.1 Aplysia californica
TGAAACCTCTAGATCTAGTCCCTTTCTGGATTAACGTCTTATTGGCTCCAATCGTGTATACGTTATATATACACAGCCGCTTGGAGCTGTAATTAGAAAGCACAGTTGAGTATGAATTATCACATGTACGCAGATGATACACAGTTGTATAAATCTGTTCCACCACCAGATGTTAAAACCTTGCCTGCCACCATGGGTATGTGCTTTGATGATGTCAAGAACTGGATGATTGATAATAAGCTCCAGCTTAATGAAAATAATACTGAAACTCGTTTATATGTAACCCAAAGAAAAGCCATATCCCCAAAGACGTTGAGATCTACATATATCTAGATCTAGATATCTAGATCGAGATCATGTTTGTACGACGTGTAAGCCTGTGATGTGTGTGTGTGTGTGTGTGTGTGTGTGTGCGCGCGCGCACGCGTGCTTGTGTATGTGTGAGTGTGTGTGTGTGTTTATATGTGTGTATGTGTGTGTGTGTGTGCCTGTGTGTGTGTACATGTGTGAATATTGTTCATACATGCATTTATGTGGATTCTAAAGCACCTAGAGCTGTGTTTGTGGGCGCTATAGAAATGATCTGCATTATTATTCTTATTATTATTATTCATTATTATTATTATTATTACATGTAGAAAATCTATTATTATTATTATCAGTAGTTGTAGTAGTAGTAGTAGTAGTAGTAGTAGTAGTAGTAGTAGTAGTAGTAGTAGTAGGAGGAGGAGGAGGAGGAGGAGGAGGAGGAGGAGGAGATCTACAGCCTAAGAGACTTTTTTTTAAAACAATAAAACAAGACCAGAAAGGATGGTGCAACACTGCTGCGTTTAACTTATCAGTGTACTGACAGAGCCTCGAAAGGAACCCCTCTTTCATTTCACTGGTAAGAATAAGATTGATAAGAATTTTGACAGATTAGATCCAGATCTATGTTTGGAAGAAAATATTCGAAAAGATTAAGAGCCTGGTCTGATCAAAGCCTACCTTTCAGTTAACTGATATCATATCTAACCACTGCAATTCTGCCTCGTCTTTGTGTTTAAATTACTTACTTAAACAAGCTAGATCTACTAATCTGAGATACTAATTTCACTCATTTGACAATGACTCACTGACTTAAAATATATTAAACATAGTAATAATAACAGTATCATCAATCATAATTATTTTTATAGATGGAAGCAGCCAAAGATAGGCTCGTGTCTAAAATGCATGATGTAAAGTATAAAATATTCTTAGCTTATTAGCGACAAAGGCAACCATAGTCAGAGTGCGCTTGGTTCTGAGCTTGCTATACAATGTATATGCACAGCGTCTTATATATATGTGTTTGCTCGAATGAATTTAAACAACTCATCACTGCTTCTGTCAGGCAGATCAGTGATGTCTGGGTTTTTAAAAAATAACAACATCTATTTTTAGTTCATAATATGTCTTATAGACACAAATAGTCAATCCGGTTGTTTTTTTATATAAAGAGCTATCAGCAAGGTTCTGGGCCATGTGAAGTTAAGGTTGACTAGCACCTAGATCTTTTTCACAATGGGCAGGTAATTTCTTTATCAAACAGTGTACTGTTTAATGTTTTTGTTTTATTGAATGTTGTCCAAAAACCCAATTAGTAAAGGTTTTTTGTTTCAGTTATCACACAACATTAAGTTCACTTTTTTATCTTTAGTAAGTCCAGAGTTGTCACACTTGTGTTACGAATGTCTAAAATTAGATTTACTTAAAACAGCAATAGAAGCTTTAGTTTAGTTTACGTGCTGTAAATCGTTTACTTTAGTTCTTAAAATCTATATAAACCAAAGTTTAATACATACAGAAGAAAGCACTATATTTATTTGGTATACTTTAAAATAAAATAACTGAACGTAAGAATGAAAAATACAGTTTCCTGTTCAAATGTCACAAGGGAAAGTTTAACTCGATTTTTTAAATACTTGTAGATCTACATGCATTCATCATAATTTGTTTGGCTGAATTTGCTTTATGAAGAGGTTTTGCCTTCCTACACCTAATGGCAGAAAAAACTCTGGAATTTTTTTCTACGGCTCATCTTGATTTAATTTAAAGCCAAACTTGGGGGGGGGTATTGTGATTGGGGAGGAGAGAGAGGGTGGGGTGATTGGGAGGTTCCCATGACACCCACATCTTTTCATACTTCTTTTTAAAAGTTCTATAGGCCCAAAACGCTTTGATTCAGTCAATAAGAAATAAACCACTTCGTAGATAAAGTGCTGATGAAGAAATAAAGGGGGTTTTTTGGTTCTTTTTTAAAGCCTCTATCTCTATCTATGTAATAATACATTTGTTTGTAGATCTAGTTGTAGAAAGAACGCTGTATTATTGCTATTTAGTAACCTAGATAGTACGCCACGGCGCCCATGTA
>NW_004797451.1:394333-395498 GCF_000002075.1 Aplysia californica
AAAAAAAAAAATTAACAAGGACCAAGCCTCGCCTATCGCGTGTGAGGGAGAGAGAAAACATGCCTAGCCCATTGCTTTAGCTTGAATTCCTTCACACAGCTCGCCCACTGAAACATGGCGGACGCCGCTGTCAAATGTGGCCATTGCGCAGCAAGGCGAGAGAGGGGCGTACGGTATCTAGTGACTATAGTGTACATCTATGCTAATAATAGATCTAGATCTAGATATCTATGTTTAAAAAAACCCCAAAAAACAACAACTTCAAAGCAACTCTATAAATTAGGCCTATAATTTATGGGACTGTTGGTCAGTCGAGAGGAGGAGAAGAGAAAAAAACAACTGTCCGGGACCGGGATCGAATCGCTCCAAATATCATTGCACGACACCAAACGCAGGCGCACTGTCTACTGAGCCATCAGAACTTCCGAGAGAGAGTTGTAGATTAATCATGATAGACACTTCCATCTTTGATGCCTTGCGGTTGCTATACTCAGACCTGCCACTCATCCCGATTTAATCGGATATCCCGATTTTTTGCCCCAAATCTCAAGCATCCCGATTTTCCCGATTTCGATTGCCAGTATCCTGATTTTTTATCGTTGCGTCTGTTGCGTCCGATTCTTAGAAAAAAATATTAAAATTCTGCAATCTCCTTTGCTTGGCTTGGAAGCACCGATTGGACTTTTTATCGGCAGGAACTTGGAACGCTACTTTCTAAAGCATCTATGCCGAATCTAGTAGATGACTCACACACTTTATTTCAACTAAAATTGACATAGTATCGATTATGAATTTCGACATGGATACGCTCAAGATCTACTTTCGCTTTTATAACCCAGAATTCTCCAATGGTGTCCTGATTACTGTAACAATTATTATTATGACATGGGCCTAAGAATAATCTATTCGTTGTTCTGCCGTTGCTTTAAAAGCAAGCTTCGTCTAGCTGAGTTCTGGTTGGTCGGGCTCATCATCAAGAACTGTCAGTTCAACTTTCAAACGCTCATTCGCATCTCATGACATGACTTTGTACGTGTGAGTAGCGCGTGTGTCGGGGACTAGAGGTGTGCGAGTAACGAGTCCAGACTCGAGTACTCGAGTAATACATGCAGCGAGTCCAGACTCGAGTCACAAGTAAATTACTCGAGTAAGGACTCGAGTCTGG
>NW_004797451.1:396257-397656 GCF_000002075.1 Aplysia californica
GGGCATGTAGAGTTATTGGTATCATCTTAAAGCTTATTCACTTGTCTTCATTTGGATGTAAAAAGTATCGATTTATCTTGAATACAAGTCGAGGTATTTGGAAAAGAAGGAGATGGGGGTCACCTGTTTTCAGAGGTAAAATTAGTGAGAAAATGGCCGCCAAAGATTAGTTATTTCCTGAGCTTAAGAGTCCGTGGTAACTGAAAATTAACATTTTTTGCACCTTTAATCAATGTTTTTCAGAATAATCCACACAAAAATGAGTTTTTTAATGGGTATGAAAGGTGTTGAGCCAAAAAAAAAAAAATTTAATAAAAATTCACAAACCTGTGGAAAAATGCAAGTTTCTTCACTTTGGTTACTTGGACGAGAGCCTGATTCCACCGCGCTGCCTCACATATATATATATATATATATCTTAATCTAGATTCAAGATCTACATCTAGAATCTAGTGCAGTGGTGAGTAGATCTAAATCTAAGTAATATATTTTTAGTAAGCTTTCGGCTTTTTAGATTTTAAAGTTTTAGTTAACTGGATGAATGTTGTTGTTGTTTGCGATCCAGTAGCATCTGAGCGTTTTACTCTTCTGCATGAGATGCCATTCGGTAGAATAGCCACTTCCTAAGATAAAATAAAATAAATACGGTATAAACAGCATGTGTCTAGAATTGCCATAAGCCTACTCAAGCTCCCTCCAAGGAAGGCACTCTATTTTCTGTCCGATATTCAACAAAACTTTTTTTGAAACCCACTAAAATTCCCTTTTGGGATACTATTACTCGAGTAATTACTCGAGTCTTTAGAGCCGTGGGACTCGAGTAATTACTCGAGTAATTACTCGAGTCCAGAGCAGATACTCGAGTGTGGACTCGAATCTTAATATGCTGGACTCGCACACCTCTATCGGGGACCGTCCTCTGTCGGGGTCAACAAAGTTCATTCACACCGGTCGCATTGGTCGAGGTGTTTTTCGGGACTTTACCAGTGTGGACGACCGGGGGGAAGGGGGTTGGGGTATATTTTTTTGACACTTGGTGCCGTGATACAGGTACTGTTTGAGGATAAAGGAATAAGAAAAAAGAAATAAATAAACAACCTTGGCGCGATCTTTTTTTCGGGGGGGTGCTTTGAGTGTATATGCGATGGAAGTCAAACGTTGTTACTGTTGTATGAAAACGCGGGCTTTTTGCATGGATGGTTAGAGTTATGTGTCAGCAATTTTCAAGACTACGAGAGTTTCAGCTTTTCATTTTACTGCAACCTGCGCTCCCCCACTTTATCCAACTCTGACTCGAGTACATGTTGTCTTTCAGTTTTCCCACTATTTAGAGGCCCAAACGTGAACTTATTCCTGCAAAAGTTTTCTCTTGCATACTTGCCTCATAAATGGGAACCAG
>NW_004797451.1:397756-399870 GCF_000002075.1 Aplysia californica
GGCAGGTGTATACTTAGATGTAGTCACGTGATCAGAAGGGTATCCTGGTCTGACGCCAAACAAGATGGGCGCCTTACCTAAAAATAGTTTGCGTCTTTCTACGCTTATGTTCTACCCCCTGACAAATTTCTAATAAATAGATCTACCGGTCCGAGATTCTCCTTTGAGAGATATATATATTAAAAACTGGGGAAAATCTTAAATTCAGGTCCTAAGGTTGAGACATAGGCAAAGTCAGTCCGCTGGTCCGGTATTCTTTAATATTACCGAAAGGAAGAGTCATTATTTATTTATTTGGGGGCTCTCGTGGCCTAGAGGTTTTAAAAGGTGTTGGCCTCTCATTCAAAGGTCCCGGGATCGAATCCGGGTAGCGACCGAAAAATTTTCTTCTCTAAAATTGTCTCCTTTCACCTCCTTTCCTGCTCTCTCTAGCAATGTTCTGTTGTCTGCTTTCATTTCCACTTTCTGCCCCCACCCCCTCACCTCCTTTGCCCCCTCCTCTGGGCTCCTGACTCTTTCTGCAGCTTTTCTATTGCTACTCCTTGGCTCCTCCTTACTGCTGTCTTTCTGCCACACCCCTGATCTTCTGGGAGGAACGATCTACACAGGACCCAGCCTTCTCGGACAAGGGCGAAAAATCTCGGAGGGCCCGTGTGCAAGTTGCGCACGTTAAAGATCCCTTGGTGGTCTAAAATCGATAAGGTAGGCTTCAGCCGCCACCCGGGCAAAATTCAAAATGTCCTACCAACCGAAAATATTAGGTGTGTCCCATGCGCTCATATGACCTTATGCAGTTGCGAGCGCTGTAAAACACTTTACAAAAACAAAACAATTTATTTATTTGTAAAATGCCAGGAGACACATTACATTGCCAATAGGCCTACTAAATAATAGCCTGAAACTAAAGACATCTAGACACTTAAAATTAGATCTAGACTCTAGATTTAGATCTAGATCTATATATATATATATATATATATATATATATATATATATATATATATATATATATATATATATGCTCTCGTCAATTTTTGGGCATGTAGAGTTATTGGTATCATCTTAAAGCTTATTCACTTGTCTTCATTTGGATGTAAAAAGTATCGATTTATCTTGAATACAAGTCGAGGTATTTGGAAAAGAAGGAGATGGGGGTCACCTGTTTTCAGAGGTAAAATTAGTGAGAAAATGGCCGCCAAAGATTAGTTATTTCCTGAGCTTAAGAGTCCGTGGTAACTGAAAATTAACATTTTTTGCACCTTTAATCAATGTTTTTCAGAATAATCCACACAAAAATGAGTTTTTTAATGGGTATGAAAGGTGTTGAGCCAAAAAAAAAAAAATTTAATAAAAATTGCCCAACGTAACGAAAAATGCCAGTTTCTTCGATTTCATTATTTTGACGAGCGCCTGATTTCACCGCGCTGCCTCACATATCTATATATATATATATCTTAATCTAGATTCAAGATCTACATCTAGAATCTAGTGCAGTGGTGAGTAGATCTAAATCTAAGTAATATATTTTTAGTAAGCTTTCGGCTTTTTAGATTTTAAAGTTTTAGTTAACTGGATGAATGTTGTTGTTGTTTGCGATCCAGTAGCATCTGAGCGTTTTACTCTTCTGCATGAGATGCCATTCGGTAATAGCTTCATGTCTGTTCTAATTGTTGTCTTGAGGAGTAGAGGCAATTAGATGTGTGGGGTAGCTTGGGAAGAAAACATCCCCTTAAATCAGTTAGTTTTCTACAGAAGAACAGATGATGTTCCACTGTCTCTGAGGGGTAGTCACATGGTGGGCAGGCAGCAGACTGCTTTACTCCAATTCGGTTGAGATGTTGGTTGAGGGGTATATGTTGTGTTCTAAGTTGGAAGATTATGGATTGATCTCCCCTCCTCAACTCGTTGATTGGATCTTTGACCAGTGGTTTATTCATGTGGCCATACATCCTCCTTCCTGTCGTACCTGTGGCCCATTCATTCATCCACTCTTCCTTGAGGTTTGACTTGATCATTTGGCAGCAGGTGGTGTAATTCGTAGGAATTTCAGGTTGAGGGAGGCTAGCTCCTTTCTTTGCCAGAGCATCAGCTCTTTCATTTCCCGGTATCCCAGT
>NW_004797451.1:399970-407982 GCF_000002075.1 Aplysia californica
TGGGCAGGAATCCATTGTAGGACTACTCTGACGTGGTGTCTACTTATCAAATTATGTAGACTCCAAATCAAGTGCAATATATTATATATCTTTGTTCACATCAGTCCCACTCTCAAGTGCCTCTAGTGTTGAAAGGCTGTCTGTAAAGATAACGATGTCTGTGGTAGCAAGTGGGTTAGTGTCAAACAAGTAGTTGATGTAGTTTGCTGTATTGGTGATAGCCTGTTGTTTGGCAATGAAATTGGAGTAGAAGGACCCGCTGGACTTAAAGACTTCTTTTTTTATCCCACTGGATGAATAAATGATTAAAATATTGGCCGGCTCTATTTCTCCGAACGTTCGGGACAATAAACTTGAACTTTATTTCTCCGAACGGTTTCCGTTCTCGAGATTTGTTGATTATTTATAAGCTAATGGAGTGGCCCGTGTGTGTGTGTGTGTGGGCGCTTTTTCGGTAGTTCGGGGGGCGGGGTGTGGAGGGATATTTTTTTTACATTCAAGATTTTAGTTTTTGCTGAGTAACTAAATGCAAAATAGGTTACTGCCAAGGTTGTGCTGTCTTGTTTTCTCGCCAGTACCTTTTGAAGGTATTTTCATATGAAGTATAGTCCGGGAACGTTGCCCCAACCACAACTGAAGTATCTGGATATTCAGACATTTAAAAGTCTCTATCTCTAGGAATTGCATTCAATGCAAAAAAAATACTTCCTCCCAGTCCTCGCAGAATGGCAGAATGAAAGGATGACGCATAAATCTCGCAAGAAATAACCAAAAAATCTCGAGATCAGAAACCTTTTGGAGAAATAGAGTTCAACTTTATTTTCCCGAGCGTTTAGGGGAAATAATCACTTCGTAAAATATTTGCAGTTTGTTTACTTTCAGTATAATAATAAAACAATATGACAGCATGTAATGGGGGCCCTAGAATCCTAGATAGATCAAGTTCTTTTTGTCAGTGTTGGTGTCAATTGCTTTATCTATCACTAGCCGAACCTGCCATGATTTATACTGATGGCCACCTCTACATACAGCCACCTCACTAATGAACACTTTCACTTTCCATTTCTACCCTTGCTTTTTTTTCAATAGTTACTTCGTAAAAAATTATATATTTGAACCTGTCCAATGTGGCCGCAGCACGACTGTATTTTATCAGTAACCTCTTTTAACATGTGCCTTAATTCACCATGATGCCATACATTTATCTTTTTCTGTGTAAATTGTTCAACATTCTAACCCACAGTCTTGGTTTTTTTTAAAGTAAGAATTTTCCCTAATTATTCAAACTTACAATAAAAATAGTGATATCGAGGGTATGACAATCACATACTGGCTTAGATTTTTATTTCAATGGCTAACGACACCATTTGATTTGTACTTCTGTGGACTTCCAGCCTCTGTGTTCCAAGTCTAATGAGTCTATTGACATGCTATGTACTGTAGTACTGCCCTCTTTTTGATGAATAATGAATTATACAATATATTGCTTCTCTTGTACTAGAAACTTTCGTCTTTGGGGACAACCAACTTCCTTTATTCCCTCAAATTGAAACATCAATTTGATAAGAACTAAAAGACCTTTATGCCTCTACTTTGTGTAACAAAGAAAGATACAGAAGGTCATTTTTACCATCTATCATCCATTTAATTCTTTCCAATATTGAGTATTTTATTAAATTTTATGTAGAAAAAACGCAAAAGGGAAGCTTTAACAATTACTGAGCCTATCTATAGAGCAATCATTAAGGGGGTTCGCGGGTCGGGTCTAGGGCCTCTGGGCCTCTGAACACTTTTTACTGTTGGTATGTTGGTATTTTCAGCCTAGATTATATTGACACTAGTCGCTGAGTGGTTAACATTAATAGAATTCAATTTTTTGGGGTTCTATGTTGTGTACTAACAATAACATTTTCTATGTTTAAACTTGTTTTTCTCAAAACACACTTTTTCACCACTTTTTGTTTGCATATATATGCCATTTTTTAAAATCCAGTATTTTTTAATTTTCAAACACAGAGACTTAAAATTTGGCATAGTTAGCTCTAGAGAAATGGTTTGTACTTGTAGTGGGCTGGTTAGTTTTTTACATTTTGCTTTAGAATTTGAAAAATGATTTTCTTTTCCTGCCAAAAATTTTTTAAAAAGATCAAATTCAATATCCCCAGCTTAGAGAACAATTTTTGATACTTTTACCATGCTTAGAAAGAATTTTTAAGTATGGTATAAAAAATCGAAATAGCCAGCTGCAAAGTCCTATTTATTTGTGACATTTTGCAAGTTACAGAATTTTAAAAAGTTAGAAACTAAAAATTGTGGAAAAAAAGAAAATTCTATCCAATTTTCAAGACGGCCGCTGTTTCCATGACAACGGCTTACATAATCTAGTGTGTCAACAGTCGAACATGACTTTTTTTGTCTCATACTTACTGCCTCTGACAAAAGTTGTTTCAGGTTGTCTTTAGTTAAAAATGTTGTCCCGTAAGTATCGAGCCCCCCCTTAAACTGTATAATATGGGTGATTAAAGAGTTACTACATGAAGTTGATTTTGGACCTAGTTGTCACACTTGTACCCCACATTTTTTGCAAAGGCTCAGTAAAAAATGATAGTTTGTACAGGTGATTGATTATCTTGGGCAGATGGTTGTTAAAGCAGCCTATTATTTGATCAATAATGTTATTACTCTACTATAAACACCACGGTCAACCTTTTCAGAGTACAGTATAATAAAAACACATTATATTGTATGGGGCATTGTGGTGAAATTAGGCGCTCATCAAAATAATGAAATCGAAGAAATCAGCGGGGTTTTTTCTCTCCTGAAGAATTCAGCGTTTTTTTCTCTCCTGATTTTATAATTTAAAAAAAAAATCTACCTTTTGGCTCAACACCTTTTATATCCATTAAAATATACTCTGCTGTTTGGATTTTACTGAAAAATGTTGACTAAAGGCACAGAAAATGCAATTTTACAGTTTCCAAGGATTCTAAAACTTTGCTAGTCACTAAACTGTGGTGGCCATTTTCTTGTTAATTTTATCTCTGAAACCAGGTGACCCCTTACCTCCTTCAAATTGTCTGACTTCTATAGAAAATAAATGGGTAATTTTTTTTGTCGAAAGCAAGAAAAATGAATAAGCTTTAAGATTATACCAAAGATTGACGAGCTCGGTGGCGAGGTGTAGTGAAGGGCTAAAGGGCTTGAGCCCCACCCACCCACAACTCTTTCCCTCCGTAAATGAATGTTTCTGCTAATAAACGAGATAATCAGCTGAAACCGTTAAAACTGTTTCAGAATCTTCCGCTCCGTCTTGCTCGGTTACCCAATCACTGTAGTCACCGCTTACAACGATAGTAACCTAACAGTCAATCAAATGTGATTAGGGCTCAGCAAAGGATGAGCCTATTCCTACAGTCCTCTCTGAATGAAAGTCTTCTTGAAAAAAGGTAAAAGAAACAAGCGAGACCCCAAGGAAAATGCTGTTAGACAGGGCTCATTCTCTGCCAGTCCAGACAATTGGGGGAAAGTTCATGACACACTTTCCTCAGAGACCCAGTAACCAAAACACGCTCATGAGACCACGTTTTAGGAATGCCTGGCTTTCTGCGACCCCACAGCCTAATCCAGTCACTGTTGTTTATGTGCGTTTGCATATTTAATTTATTATTATTTTTTGGGGTAATTATTTTACGCCGCTCGCAACTGCATAAGGTCATGTGAGCGCGTTTGCTTGTGAGTGTGTCAATGAAACATACTCGCGCGTTTGCGTGTCAGTGTGTCAATGAAACATACTCACACATAGCTGAAATGTCCTCTGAACCAAGGAATTCAACCTTTGAATTCAACCTACCCTCATTTCTCAGCCCCTCCCAAATTTAGAACCACGCACCGCCACTGGACGAGCGCCTGATTCCCCCTAGTCATGACACATATTAATATATTATATGTAAAAATCACCATTTCCGAGGTTAGACTTTCCCACCAGATTATGAGAGCTGCATTTCCAATCCTCATAATGAATAATGTCCACCTGAGAAAAGTCTGTTATATTCTTAAGCTTCTTAAACCTGTTTTTGGTTTTAAAAAATTAACATCTTGTCAAATGAGGCTCAGTGGTCAGAAGTATAATGCCAAACCATTGAAACGATTGATCTGTATTCATGACTGCCTGCTCACTGATGACGGTATAATTCATCATCAACCCTTCCTCTTCACACAATTCAAGACCAAATTTTCCTTCCCATATTTTCTACCAATATGGGATCTAATTCTTCTAGTTTTGCTAATTATGAAATCTAATGTTCATATTTTCCTTGTAAAAATAAAAGTATATAAGATATTTGGATTTTGAATTTAGAATTTTTAACCACTTTCTTTGACTTTTTAAAGTAGAGGTAAAAGTTGTTACTTTTGGTTAAAGGGTAAAGGTTGTCACTCTTGGATGTGTGCTCAGGACCTTGTTTTGTTAGACTGTTGGTGGCAAAATGTGGCTGTTATCATTTTTACTCATTATTAATGCAGCTTAACTCAATTTGATTGTCGCAGTCAGCGAACGCTGTTGAAACACCTCTTCTGCTTCATTTTGATCATTAGTTTGTGTAGGTGTTGCTCGTCACACCTCAGTAAACACAGAATAAACTGTTTTATATATTAATTGTGAATGGAATACCATGCTGAGTCTCATTTTCTTTGTTGTTAGATAGAGTGTGCTGTTCTTTTCCCATTCATGTCAAGGTTTACTGCCATGTGGTTTACTCTCATTCAAATCCCCACCTTAGCACAGCATTCTTTATTTTGAGTTTTAGAATGAGTTTCGATATTTCCTCACTCATTTGGCTTGCTTTAATTGAAGAGATGGATGTTGAGAATCAGTTGTCCTGCTTTTTAGCCTCTGACTGTGTTCTAAGTGATATACCCATATCATACAGGATTGTGAAAGTTAAATACCCATATTGTACTGAGTTTTGTTGGAAGTTTTATTGTTATAGTTATCATTTCTGCTTGTGAGCTTGTCTGATTGATCACTTAGGTTCAGTTCTCATGAGTTTTACTGTTTCATGTGGTAGAATGAGTTTTGAAAACACATCTCCTGTGGTGGTTTAATGGGAGAGTTATTTTTCATTCTGAGTCTGAGGGGATAATCTTGCATTGTCTGCTCCACCTGTGTTTCTGTGAACAGCTGTGAGTGTGTGTTTGTGTGTGTGTGTGTGTGTGTGTGTGTGTGTGTGTGTGTGTGTGTGTGTGTGAGAAAGAGAGAGAGAGAGATCGAGTAGCAATTACCTGTATATGATGGTGCACATGAGTCAGAGTACATGTGTATGTGCTTGTGTGTACATTTGTGACATCCTGTAGTAATGTGCTTGCTTACTGTAACTGAAACCTGAAGTTCAGGGAGGTGGTTGAGGGTTGTCAACTTGTAGGTCCTATGTCGAGCATTAAAAGTGTTTTGGTGGTGAAAACTGTGATTCCTGATGTGTTGATTGCAAATGAAGTAGGTGTCACCGGACAGTCTGTAGTTGTTAGATCTTATACTTTTTGTCATCAAATGAAATGGAGCTACATTCTTGAAGGAATTCTGGTTTTTCTTATCAATGGGTATATAAATAGATCTGTCAATAGAATTTTATATGTGCATTTTGTAGCGCAAATCAATGGTGTGACCGGTGATAGACAACTAATACAGGTCTTCTTAGATCTTTGTTGTTAATCTTAGTGTGTGTTTCATGACATGTGACTCATCCTGTGTAATTTTTATCTGAAACTTCTCTGCCTATCTGATTTGCTTTCTATATCTGAAGAAGTCTTTATGCTGGTGGCAGATAATAAAAGACTGATACTTCATCCCAGTAATGTTGTGTCAAATAGCAGAAAGTGACTGATGTAGGCCTAAATTAAAATTGAACCTCAAGACTCTAAATACAAAAATGAATTCTAGCTGAAATTAGATGTACAATCATATATTTTTAAACATTCACACTTATTATGTAATGCAATAAATGGATAACTATACTGTCAATTAGAATATGCTAACGACACTATTGCTCATCATCACAATACTCTGATATATATTTGAGCTTGAGTCGACATGTCTTGCTGGTGAATGCTCCTCTGTAGCCTTCTATTTAAAACCCTCAACCAGTACTGCTTGACACTGTGTTCGTAATAACAAGTGACTATTTAACCACTGAGGCCTTCCATACAGTTGCTATCTATCTGTCTTTTTGTGTGCCTACTCCCTCTTTCCTGTCACCTGCTGGTGTTACATCATGTCTTGTGCCCTTCCCACATGCTGTGCTGTTATCAATTTCCCAGCACAGGCTGTTAATGACAGTTTAGCGTTTGAGTATTCATATTCCCAGCTCACGCATAACTTCCATTTAGTGAGCATGGTTAGATGGGTCTACACACTGATGTATTTCTGTGTTGGTTGGAAGTGGGAGGGGGGGGGGGGGGGTTAATTAGTCATGCTAATGAGTTCCTATATTTAAATGTGTTTTTTTTTCCTGTGTATCAATGGCACTGTCAGTTATTTCTTTGGATACTGAGGGGTCTTGGCTGATTGTAGTGATAAGCTTACTTCTTTCCCGTTTGCCACCTCTCTTCTGGTATCACTGTAGACTGCAGAGGGAGTGACCCTTGGAACATTATTCAACTTTTATTGTGTGACAAGTGTTTGTTTCATGTCTCTCTGTTCATTTCTTTCACAGGTAGATGTTAGATTTCTGTTACATCCTTTAAAAAAACTTCCTGTGTTGAAACTGATGTTTACCACAAAACCAAATATTTCTAGATCTATACCTTATGATACAGTACATTCAAGGAGTTATTTCTTTCCGTCCTCTTTTCCAAGCACAATTGATGTACTTTTTTTTTTTTAGTATATTGGCTCAGACTGCCAAATTCATAATTTTAGATTGTTATTCTTTTGGACACATCGGCTGTTATTTTCCAGATCATCTAATCTGTTGGTTATGGTTAACTCACTGGAATAGAATGGGTTTTTTTTCTTTCTAATAGATTGTATGTATTTTGGCATTACTATGCAGTGGTGGTAAGCTTGAAAGGTGGCAGGGTACCTCATTAGATCTGATGTGTTGATTATGAATATTATAACAAAAGCAGTATACTGTATTCTATGTATTGAATCACTTTTGTGGGTGCGGTGTAACTGTTTGAATGTCAGCTGTTGTGAATTTTCAATGAGATGTGAATTTTTTTTAAAATCAGGAATTATTTGAGTTGGTTATTCGAATATTTGTATGTTCGATATAGGGCTATTCCACGGTAACTGACGGGACATTTTGACTATACTTTCTTACAATGATAACACTGTAATTCAATATCAGTTAATTTATTTCAACTTTAAATTATCAGACATTTGAAAGATACATTCATTAAGAAGCATATTAAATGCAGTCATTTGAAAGAAAAGAACAATATGCAAATTCTTTGACCTGCTTAGTGGCGGTAACCGACGGGACAATTGAGGTAATTTCTCTGTCCTGTCTGTTACCGAAACTAAACACATCTCAGAATTTGCTTAAAGTACTTTTTTTTCAAACGACCGCATTTAATCTGAGTCTTAATGCGTCTTTCAGATGTTTTGATTTTTCAAGTTTTAGATAAATTAATTGGTATTGAATTACAGTGTTATCATTGAAGTGAATGTTATATCTGTTGGACGCATGTGTAACATTTCACTATTTATCTAGGACAACCCATAGTCAGAGATAAGACACATCTGTCCAGTCAGCGAGGGACACACCCACTTCCCGGGGATCTTGTAGAACCTGCTATCAGACAGGTGCTGTCCACTCATTGACAGTAAGATGTTTATGGGGTTTTGTGGCTCAGGTGGGGGAGATTAAAGTCTTTTATCTGTGGGTGCTATGTTCAGGATGTTTAAGAAGTTTGAGGATGAAATAAATATTGGTCTGAAGGTGGATTACAGACAAAATCAGTTGGTTCAAATTTTGCATTTGTGGGGAGAGAGAGAGAGAGAGAGAGAGAGA
>NW_004797451.1:408082-411648 GCF_000002075.1 Aplysia californica
GTAGTAGTAGTAGTAGTAGTAGTAGTAGCAAAAAGGTGGAGACGAAAGCAAACGACAGAAAACGGTTCGAGAGCATGAAAGGAGGTGAAACGAGAAAACGTCAGGGAAGAAAATTTTCCGTCACTGTCAGGTTACGAACCAGGAACCTATTGAATGAGAGGTGAACACTGTGCCTCTAGACGTCAAGAGCCGCCTACTATCATTTTTCTTGGAATGGCACTGATATTCACAATCTTCTCTTTTAACATAATATTTTATTTAAGGTTTCGGACTAATAATAAAAGGGAACTCTTAAAGTTGGAAACAGAAGTATGTTGGTGCAGTTATCTTCCCAAAACAATATTTTTCATTTAGATCTACTGAACATTGGTTATAAGCCCTATATGCATTTTTATAAGAATTTAGTTTCAGAAACTCCTTTTATCGATATTTCGCTTTCTAATTGAAGGATGCGGTGGTGGAGCGGTTAGTGCGCTTGTCTCCGAAACGGAAAGTCCAGGTTCGAGCCTCGGTTCAGACACGGGTCCCCCCCCCCCTCTTGCCCACCCAGCAGTAACGGGTACCTGACTTCGAGTTGGGGAAGTAAAGGCGGCGCTGAAAGGAACTGGCCACCTTACAACAATGTACCGAACGCCCAGGACGTTGTCTCACTAACAAACAATCCCCAATGTCGGATGCGGGAAAAATTACTTTAATTAAAGTGTAAAAAATACATAACTCACCTTCAGTGGAGCAAACATTTTATATTGCCTCCTGTGATTTTCGCGGGAATGCATGGTTAACAGAATATAGTCCTGTAATGAATCCCTTGCACTATACTTCGAATTTTTTTTAAAAATATTAAAAACTAGTGAAAGTAACTGCATAGAATTCACCGGGTTTTCAAGCAAATCTAGAGGCCTTACAAATGAGAACAAAGTTCCCTCCGTCGGCCACTCATCTGCTCAATAATTAGTCATCTTTCCAACTGCACGTTTTATATTGCCCTTTTCACAGTCTGGCAAACACCCCGTGGGCATGGAAAGTACAAACATCAAAAGTATTGAAAGAGAATTTGTTCCGTTTGGAATGTCGATAACTTTTCGTTTTTGATTTAATCTACCGCCTGTCAATCTGTGTTTCACAGTAACCCCTTGTACTTCTCTCTTTGAATATTGCTTTTGATTACTGTCAGATTTTTGTTACAAACAGCAATAAGACTTCGAAAATGTGTTTGAATATACAGAGTGTTTCAGTTTCGCTTTAAGAGGTCTGATACCTTAGACCAGGACAGAACTCATCGCTGGCTCAGTGATTGACAGGGACGGGGACATAAATTATGGTTCGTCTTGTCCTGAATGATGGTGCACATGAGTCAGAGCTGTCCCTCCTGTCAGCCGGACACCAGCGGAACACGAACAGAGAGCGAAGAGTTGGCCGTTAGACTAACCTACAATTCTCAAGCTGAGAAGTGGAGAAGGAAATGGCACGGGGCGTGTCAAGAAAAGCAATAACAACTTTTTTGTTTTTTTGGAATTTTTCAGGGACGTCTACTTGTTTTCATTTTTTAAAAAGTTTTTTTATTTTGTTTTGTTCTGTCTTTTATTTTTTGTTTCAGTCAGCAGTCTCTGATGTTGGCCTGGAGGTTTGATTTGCATGTTTTGGGCCTTCTTTTGTTGTTTTTGCCAAAGTAATTCTTTTTAATGATTAGTGTCTTCATATGAACATGGATATATCCCTGTCCTCTGTCAACTTTCATTGTCTGTGTGTGTGTGGGGGGGGGGGCATTGGATTATTAAAATGTTCTAACAATTTTTGAAGGGTTGGATGTCTATAGCCTGAAATCTTTTTGCGGGTGGTTGGCGGTGTTGCGTGGTGAAGGAAATTCAAATTTTTTTTGGGTGTGTTGGTGTGTTTGCATGCATGGGGTGTCGGGATGGTGTATGTTGTCTTTTTATGGTCTTTCAGTTAAGAACTTAACCTTGTTGATTTTTACTGAACCCTTCGTGACCACCGCCAAACTCCTAAGACCGACTCACTGAACCCCTGGGGTCAGATTGAACCTGGATTAAGAAAAGAACCACTGGTTTAAGTTTATATTATCCTGAAGGTAGAGTTGTTGATCCCTGGTCAGGCACCCGGGGTTTGAGTTACCTTGTGTTGACTGTGTTGACTATAGGGGGGTCCAGTCTTGATCAGGGAATTGCAGAGCTAACCCTGTAACTTCTGCTGTACTCACAATCTGGTTTTTGTTTTTTTTAAATTCATTTTAATACGATATGTCGCAAACAGATCATTAAATTTTTTTGCTTCTTCTTTTTCAGGTTTGGAAGCAGCAGGAGCTAACTCAGTATTGGATTTTCACCCAAACTGGTGCTCACAGAATTTGAAGACATCTGGGATTCCTTGTTCCTTTCTCTTCCACACTTGGGCTTTTGGACTTTGCCAGCCTTAGGGACTCGGAAGCAAAGACAGCGGTAGAAGCCAGACCTGGTGTCAAATTTTCTGCCATTGGGGACATCTACAAAACTGATTCCCAAGAGGAAGTTGAATCTGTGAGGTGTGGTACGACGACCCGTTACCATGGATACGTTACTCCGAGGAGAAGAGATGACCTTGTGTCAAATGTTCCTCCAGTCTGAGGCAGCCTACGCCTGTGTCTCAGAGCTCGGGGAACTGGGCTTGGTGCAGTTCAGAGATGTGAGTTCCTGAGTGATAAAACGTATGTTAGAAATATGAGACAGATTTATTCCACATGAAAAGATTCCAGAGTGAAATGTATGATAGACTGGTAAAAACTCATTTTGATTGTAAATTCATTACGTCAGTATGGACACTTTTCAGATCATCTTGGAGGTAGGCTACTGGGTACATACTTGCGCAACTGGAATGAGGTTTTATTGTCCAAGAAAGTAAGATTAGAGTAATGGTTAGCTGTTTAATGAGTGTCAAACAGCTGACTATGTGTGTGATGTGGAGCCTTAGCAATCCTGGTTCGTATTTCTAAGGTGCAATACAGCTTCTTCTTTTGGGGAGTTTTCGTTGTTTTCAATGCACTTGACAAGGTCTTATCACATATAATGGCAAGCGGACTTAAAGTTAAAAGAAATAGATGCCTGTTAAATATTCTTCCCATGTTGAAAGGGATGTAAAACTCCTACCAGGCTATACCCTATTGTAGTTAAAATATTGTATCAGAGTGTTCTGTTCTGTGCTGCACCATTGTGTACTTTGTGATCTCTGGTAACATTTATGCGAGAGACTAATTTGACCTTTCTCCCTTGACCTCCTCAGCTGAACCCTGATGTGAATGCGTTTCAGAGGAAATTTGTTAATGAGATCAGACGTTGTGAGGAGATGGAGAGAAAGCTCCGTGAGTTTGTCCTCTTATTATTTTGTTCTTTTCAGGTGCACTCATTTCTTTCTCTTTCTCTCTCTCTCTGTCTCTTTCTCTCTCCGTCTCTTTCTCTCTCTCCCTCTCTCTCTCTCTCTCCCCCCTCTCTCTCTATATATCTTTCTCTATCTCTATCTCTATCTCCCCCCTCTCTCTCTCTCCCTCTCTCCCCCCCCTCTCTCTCTCTCTCTCT
>NW_004797451.1:411866-438755 GCF_000002075.1 Aplysia californica
CACACACACACACACACACACACACACACACACACACACAAAACCAAGCAGTCACAAATGTTTGCCTTTGGTTTTCTGAATTTCAGTGAACTCATATTTTATGAAACTGTTTTAGTATATTAGTTTAAGGTTTTTTTCCTGCTTCACAATGTTTCTGATACTACTCCCTGTCATTTCTTTTTCCTCTCAGTGTGTATGGCTTTGCCGTGTTGACGGGCTGCTGTTGTTCTCAGATGAGAACATTAATGGGCTTTTCAATAATAATACTATGCGCAGTGTTCAAGATAATAATTATATAAGCGTAAAACTGTATAGAAGTATATGCACCCAATCATGAACTCACATCTAGAGACACACACTCCCATGCCCACATACACACATGCACACACATGCACGCACGCACATACACACACACACATACACACTCATACTCACACACATACATGTGTTCATGCATACGTACATACGTACATACATGAATAGGGGTGTATGTTGTTATTATAAGTATGTATTGTAACTTATATTGGTTGCTTAAAATAGTTCTACAGACAAGGTAGATAGATAGATTGACTGGCTATATTCTTTATATCTCCCTCTGTCACTCTCTCTGTCTCTGTCTGTCTGACTGTGTGCGTGTCTGTGTGTTTGTCTGTCTGTTTCTCTCTCTCTCTCTCGGTCTAGGTCAATGTGGTGGTACATGTTTGTCTGATTTGTTTAACAATCCCAGAAACCTCCTTGCTGACTAGCTATGTGTGATATGAGACTGTGCCGTCGCTCATCTCAGAAAACCTTTGTAGGTGGTTGGAGGGTGCTCTGTTGTGTGTTTGTTACTCTCTTGTAACACCTCTAATCTTCGGCACTTATATGACCTTTTTGTGTTGCAAGTGCTGTAAAGCATGGAAACTAAGAAAACCTATTATGAGATGCTGCTCTTTAATTTGACTTGCGGCTGTTTTTCCCCTACCAGGCGACATATGAGAAGCTGGAGAACGAGATGAAGGAAGTCAACTCCAACTCTGAGGCTCTCAAAAGGAACTTTCTGGAGCTGACAGAGTTGAAGCATATCCTGAGAAAAACGCAGACCTTCTTCGACGAGGTAAGTCACTCTGGGCTTATCACATTTATTGAACTTCATTTGTATCAAACGTCTGAAGTCTTAACAATGCCAGATTTGTCTGTTGTAACAAAGGGTTGTGGGCTTCTGCTCTGAAAGGGACTGCACTCAATGCTATTTGTTCTTTGTTGACTTTGAACATTTTGGAGAACTATTTGTTTATCTTCAGGATTCCAACGTTGAACAATGTCGAGTCATGCTAGTTGGAACCCATTGGCATTGACATAGTTGCATAGTTTGATAGTCTGCCTACCCTGATACATTTAGGTGCGACTTTTTTTGTTGTAATTATAGTAGAGACAGATTTTGCTCACAAGTTTTTTTTCTCCACTTTTTCCTTTTTCCCACTTTTTGCCTTTTTTCCCCCCTTTGATCTAAATGAACACCTTTTTAACGGTTGTCAAGATTTTTTTATAATGTCTCCCTTTTCACAGGGTTTTGATTATTTAATGCAGTCGAACCTGTCTTAACGGAATCTCCCCGCTCCTCCCTTGATATATTCCTCTTTAATTACCTATATAAAACGGAAACATGTCCAACACAGAAATGGAAAAAAATTCACTCCCTTCCAAGGGTTTTACCTGTCTAAGACGGAAAATGCTTTGCCCGCTCAGCCTTGATTTGAAACAGAACTCGTAAGTTTGGTTCCGCTGGCTATAAACTTAACACCATGGCCATGCCGCTGGAGGAGGAAGGGGAGTAGGGGTGCAATTGAGGGTAGATGTTACCCCTTCATGTGAACCCTGAGCGATGCAGAGGATGAGGGTAGTGTGGGTGTGAAATCTCACGACTGCCTGTGAGAGTGCTCGAGTGGCGAGCCACTACGTAAACTTTCCTCGGTAGCCAGAAGCCAGAGGTGTGAAATTAGATTGACCAATGCCTGCCACCCTGATCGTATGGCCAGCCCAGAAAAGAGTTCCTCAAATCATTTTTTCATGATGGCAGTGAGGGGTGGCACTGGTTGACTGTGCTTGTTACACCGATGGGTGGGGCTAAGGGTAGAAGCAAAAATGTTCATACGTTTCTGTTTTTAATAGGTCAAACTGTGGTCCTATGAAAGGCAAGCAGTGGTGGTGATTGGATAAGTAAGACTGACGCATGTCATTATGAGACGACAGGATAGCAATTGAGAGCTGTGAAGTTTTTACCAAGCTTGCTGATCAGACAAGCGATCCTTGATCCCTCCAGCTGGGTCTTTAAAAACCCCCTTCATCTCCCCCTAAATTCCCCTGTCTAAGATGGAATTTTTTTCTGGCTCCCTAAATTCCCCTGTCTATTACAGAATTTTTTTCGGGCTCCCTTGGGATTCCGTCTTACACTGGTTCAACTATTTATGTGAATGTGTGCAAATGTATTTCGGGTGTATTTCCGTATGAAGGTTAGTGTATATGTGCACACATGTATTTTATTTTGATTTTCTGTATGAGGGTGTATGTGTGTGTGTGGAGAAGTGTGTATTTGTTTAGATTTATTTTTTCTCTATGTTTGTGAACATAATTAAAGTGTATGAAATGTGCAAATGTATGTATGCCCAGTCTTGCTTATGGGACTGCAAATTTAGGAAAAAATGCTCTCTTGGATAGTCTAGGCAAGGAAATCCTCAAGCCTTTACAACGTTCAATGATTGTGTTTTCTTCTTGTCCCCCTTCCCTGTCCCACTGTCTCTGATGTGTAAATCTCCGAACAACCGACCACATGTTACGGTCTGTGATGAATCATCATGGTTACTCAACTCATGGTGGGTTTGAGTTTGATTCTTGCCGTGTTAGCTGTACAGCCTTGCCTTGATTGTGTTTTTTGCTTTTCATACTTTTGTTTCACCCTTGTTCTTTCTTATTTGGAAAGAAAAATGTGTTAAATGGTATTTAATCCTTTCCCTGCCGCGCAATGTAGTGTAACTGCTCATGTGTATCTTACCTCCAAGAAAAGCTGTGGAGAAAACAGGGCAGGGGTTCACTATAAGCGTTAGGTGTGCCATACTGTTTATTGTAACCTCTCAGTTCTCCCGGCTGTCTCATTTTGAGTTCTCCACTTTGTTTGGAAGTATTTTGTCTCTTTAAGCTCAGTGCCGACTGTAAAATCATATAAACTTTTCGACATCCGACGTCATGAAAAATCTACCTGTCAGAGACAGCTAGCTCTTTTGTGTTTCTGCCCTGATCTCTAGGCTACTATTTTATTCTCGAAAAGTTGTGAGGTTTTTGTGAATGTCTGCACTGAGATTGACCCTGCATTGCTGTAGTTTGTACACTAGCTGACTCCTTTTCGCCTCTTGTATGGCACTGTGCAAACCTAAGTTGCTGCATGATCTGTTAGATGTAATTTCCTGTTTGTGAAGTCGCTGAGAGTATTCTGCCTTCTTGTGGTTTCCCTGCCTAATGACGTTGTATGTAAGTGCTTTCATTTGTCTCGGTTGTTGGCATTGATATCCTTGCGTTGTTTTGAATTCAAGCAAAGGAAGACCAGCATTGTGTACATCTGTAGAATGTCCGGAAAAATCCTAGTTTCATACAAGTGTTATGGAAATTAACATATAGTCAATATTTGAATATGTAAATTAAGGGAGATAGGATGGTTAGGGATGGCTTGATTTAAAATGCCTGTATGCTGTTTTGTAGCTGTGAGTATTAATAATTTACTTTTTATTCAATGGCGACAAAGTTTCTTCATGATTTTGATCAGGACAAGAATGTTTTATTTTACTACTTGTTCCTACCTATTCTTTTAAAATGTTTCTGTTATGAGACCTTTTGTTGCTCTTGGTTTTTGTTTTTTAAAAAATATCTATAGGTGCTTTTGATACTGATCCTTTTGGTGTAGTGAGCACTGTATCGGCTTTTCATATTTGCTGTTGTTAAGAAATCACACCCACTTTTTGATGTTATGTGTATGTATGGCAGAAACACACCTAAAAAATGAGAAGCAGTATTTTGAACTTATCTCAACTCTTATCTCTCTGCAGTCAGAGGAGATGTTTTATATTCTGCTAACTTGAACTTTGACCTGTCCTATACCTCTGCAGCTATTTTTGAAGGGAGTGAGTAGCACAAAAAAGTATTGTTTTCATTACTGGGAGGTGGAAAAATATTTACAGACCCTCCAAGCACTCCTTTTTTTTTTCCATGGAAGAACCCCATTCGATTTTTGCAATAAAATCTGATTTTTTTTCCTCGACGTCAGTTTCCGTCGTGAACATTTACAGATTTGCAATGTTTGCATGACTTATCATTACTGACAAGCCAATACACATCAGAATATGATGCTTTGATGACAAAATAACAAGATGGCGTTAAGTGTGGGCATGGTTACCAGCAGGAAAGTCACATCGACTCCTTGACCATTTGAGCCCTAGCCACTGGTACGCGGGTGGCACGTAAAATTGCCCGTATGCCTAGCATCTGGTACACTGGTCAGGGAGACCCTATCCCCAAACCAGCCCACCTGAGACAAAATGCACACGGATAATACTACAGAAACATGATTTGTTATTTTGAAGACCTTTCTGAATTAGATGCTGGTAAGGATGAGGGCTGCCCTGAGTGGGATATGGAATGGGATTCTTGTGATGATATGAATAAAGGCGTGAATTGTTCAGGAGTTCAGGCAGGGGGGCAAGGTAGCCTCAGGAGTTCAAGGCTTAAAAGGTTAAAGCAAAATTGTGTCAAGTGCCAAAATAACCAAAATTGATGAAATCAAAATTAAAGGTTAAATTGTGAAAGACGGGATTTTACAACTTTACGAATACATCTAGCATAATAAGAAAAAGAAGAAAAATTTTCATTTTGGATTTTGTCAAAACTATAGTAAGGGCACTTAAAAAAATTTGGCTTTCATGGGTTGGCATTTATAGTGGAAAGATTCGTTTAATGTGGAAATTGTATATGACATTCCGGAAAAGGATTTTTATTGTGAAGTCCTCTAGAGCTTTTTTATATACTGCTCCGATATTAAGCATATAATTTTGTCTTTTTTCCTGAAATGTGGCGCTGAATGTTTGCCAGTTCATGTTTTTTTTCCACCTCCCACCATTTTACCTGTTGAGCTAAGCTATGAACCCTAGCAATGCATAATAATGGAGGGCAATTTTTTTCTTTCTAAAAATATGGGATGTTATTTTTGTTTTCTTGTCTCCTTAGAGCAATCCCCTTCATTTTTTAAAGAAATCTGCCATAGTTGGATGATAAGTAGGTTTTAAATCGAGCTAGTGGTATTGGACTGCCTTCAGGTTTTTGTTATACCTCGATTATTTACACTCCACTAAAAGCATCAGCGTTTATCATATGATCCCCACTAACCATGTGTACACTACTGCATGCTTCCAACCTTGATGAGAGATACCGGAAATATTGTGTGTATCCTCAGCCAACTGATAAAAATATACTTCACCCAAAATGTTGACTTTTTTTTTTTTACAATTGCAGTTTTTTACTCTGTGTTATCATTGAATGTTCTTAAGAAATATTTGTGGAAGTACAAATCCTACAGGGTGAAAAAGCAAGAAAAAATACATATATATATATATATATGCAAGTTCTGTTGTTTCAAGAATAAAACAGGGTTTTTTTTCTCTTTGCTGTGAAATTTTGCTCTCTTGGCATTGTATAATTTAAGAGCTTACTGACAATCTTCAGCTTTGTTCTCCAAATTGTGGCCAAATTATGAGGCAGTTATTGCAAAATTGTTTGGCAGGAGCTCAGGGCAAGAAAATGGAGGTATCTGGCTATTTGTTCCTACAGTTGAATTTTTCTCTTTCGGTACAAATTATATGTATTCTAGTGATGCACCAAAATCTTGTGGGTGGTTGACAGGTGCTCTGATGTGGTTTGCTCCTTCTTTCCTATCAAACATCTATCGTCCTTATCTCTCCTCCTTTTTTGCGTAGGTTACTGTATTGTAGCTCATCTATTCTTCGGCACTTATATGACTTTATTTTGTTGCAAGTGCCATAAAACTCTAACTAAAACTTTTTTTTAAATCCCACCAAAATCTAATTTTATATTTGCTCTAAAACCTGTAGTATTCTTCTGCACTGGAGAGAAACCCAGAATGTTAATTATACTTATTTGAAGTATGAAGAGTGAGAATTTACTTTGGAGCGATTATTTCTCCCTTTTGCGTGCCACAATTTTTTTTTTTTTGGTGCATGTGCGTAGAATGATGAGAGTGCCTTCTTGTTCTTGTTTCTTCTTCTTCCCCTTCTTCTCCTCCTCCCTCTCCTTCTCCTCCTCCTCCTCCTCCTCCTTCTTCGGCTTCTTCTTCTACTTCTTCCTCCTCCTCCTCCTTCTCCTCCTGTGCTTCTTTTTCTTCTTCTTCTTCTGCTTCTTCTTCTACTTCCTCCTCCTCCTCCTCCTCCTCCTCCTCCTCCTCCTCCTTTGCGTTCCCCAGCTAGATCTTAGTTCAAAGGGGTAGTTAACTATTTGGGGGGTGGGGCGGGGGAGAAAGTGAAGATGAAAGGAGACAAAAGATCATGACTCGTTGAACCTGGGACCTTTTGAATGAGAGGCAAATGCCATACCTCTAGACCACAAGAGCCCCCGTTTATTTTCTCTTACTAATAAAAGACAACTTTTAAAAAGTACAAGTTTTTCTCTTCCCCCCACCCCCCAACAAACCAAGGAAAATTTGAATTAAAATGGCATGTTCTACATATTGCAGACACAAATTCAGAAATTCTCCCTCTTCATATGATAGATAATGTAATGTTTCAAGACTCATATAACCTGCAAACTAATTCTCCAACACAATATTACAGGTTAGGTTGCTGCCATACAGCTTCTTTTTTTTTTTTTGCTGTGGTTGCTACATCTTACTCAGGGACAACCCCCCACCCCCAAACTAGTAACACATCTGAAATATGTATCACAGACGTTGCTTGACATTGTTTTTTAGCCTGTGGAAAAGAATGAGTCGACTCATTAGATAAAGCGATATAGATAGAAATACGCTATGGCTGACGCAAAAACAATGTCATCACATTACAAAATACATGTAGATCAGTAGTCACCCCAGATTATGTAGTTGGTAAAAATGTTATAATATGGAGTGGTAATAATATGACATGATCACAGACGGTTTAGACCACAAATTAGCTGTTTAAAAAGATGAGCCTTCAGGCCACAAATTAGCTGTTTAAAAAGATGAGCCTTCAGGCCACAAATTAGCTGTTTAAAAAGATGAGCCCTCAAGCTCTTTTTCAATGTACCAAGGGTATTAAGCCACAAATATTTAGTGCTCCAGCTTTTTTATATATGTGGTCCTAGAGCAGTATACATTGGTGTGTTTTAGAGCAGTACACATTGGTGTGTTTTAGAGCAGTACACATTGGTGTGTCTTAGAGCCGTAGAGCAGTACACACTGATGTTTCCTTGGGCAGTAGAGAGGTTCACATTGGTGTGTCATAGAGCAGTACACATTTGTGTGTCCTAGAGCAGTAGAGCAGGACCCACTGATGTTTCCTTGGGCAGTAGAGAGGTTCACATTGGTGTGTCATAGAGCAGTACACATTTGTGTGTCCTAGAGCAGTAGAGCAGGACGCACTGGTGTGTCTTTGAGCAGTAGAGAGGTTCACATTGGTGTGTCATAGAGCTGTACACACTGGTGTGTTTGTAGAGGGTTACAATAGTAGTACACATTGGTGTGTTCTAGAGCAGTAGAGAGGTCCACATTAGTGTATCATAGAGCTGTACACACTGGTGTGTCATAGAGCAGTACACACTGGTGTGTCGTAGAGGGCTACAATAGTAGTACACATTGGTGTGTTCTAGAGCTGTAGAGAGGTTCACATTGGTGTGTCATAGAGCACATTGGTGTGTCATAGAAGGTTACCATAGCAGTGTACATTGGTGTGTCCTAGAACCGTACACATTGGTGTGTCATAGAGCAGTACACATTGACCGTAGCTTAAACTCGGAACTCTGGTCTTTGGTGGTCATCAGCGATGTGCTGCATTTTGTTTGGAAAATCATGATTGTATGGTCTGTTCATAAATATCTGCATTTCATTGTGAAGCAAACATCCCTTTCAGGATCAATGAATTATTTTCTGTTTTACTCTTCTTTTTTGTTTCCCCTTGTAGAGCAAATGCTCAGCTGTGGTGACCACATTAATAAGTACCCTCTGTTGTAGCTCTCTGTGATAGGATAGCTCCATAATAGATGAAAGATATGAGGAATGAAGTATTGATTTTTTCTATACAATTAATGTTATTTCCACCCGTTTTATCTCTCTTTTTAAAAAAAACTGGATGTTAAGCCATTGCTTTGTAGATAAACTTTTCTGTAATTCGAGCAAACACATATGCCCTCTTATATGCACATGCAAACACACATGCACGCACATGCACACACACACACACACACACACACACACACTCACACACACACACACACACTCGCATGCACACACACACACGCGCGCGCGCACGCACGCACGCACGCACGCACGCACACACACACACACACACACACACACACACACACACACAAAACCAAGCAGTCACAACTGTTTTTTGGTGTACTGTATTTCAGTGAACTCATATTTTATGAAACTGTTTTAGTATGTTAGTTTAAGGTTTTTTTCCTGCTTCACAATGTTTCTGATACTACTCCCTGTCATTTCTTTTTCCTCTCAGTGTGTATGGCTTTGCCGTGTTGACGGGCTGCTGTTGTTCTCAGATGAGAACATTAATGGGCTTTTCAATAATAATACTATGCGCAGTGTTCAAGATAATAATTATATAAGCGTAAAACTGTATAGAAGTATATGCACCCAATCATGAACTCACATCTAGAGACACACACTCCCATACACACACACACACACGCACACACATGCACACACACACACACACACACACACACACACACTCCCACACACACACAGACATGTGTTCATGAATATGTACTTAGGAACGTACATGAATAGGGGTGTATGTTGTTATTATAAGTATGTATTGTAACTTATATTGGTTGCTTAAAATAGTTCTACAGACAAGGTAGATAGATAGATTGACTGGCTATATTCTTTATATCTCCCTCTGTCACTCTCTCTGTCTCTGTCTGTCTGTCTGTGTGTGTGTCTGTCTGTTTGTCTGTCTGTTTCTCTCTCTCTCTCTCAGTCTTTGTCTACCACTCTCTTTCTCTCAGTCTGTCTGTCTCTCTTTTACGTCTTTGGATTCTTTGTTTTCCTCTCTGTCAAACACATACAAATTCTCTCTCTCCCACTTTCTTTCTCTGTCTCTGTCTCTCTATCTCTGTCTCTGTCTCTCTCTCTCTCTCTCTCTCTCTCTCTCTCTCTCTCTCTCTCTCTCTCTGTCTGTGTGTCTCTCTCTCTCTGTCTCTGTATGCTTTCTGTCTCACTCTCTCGTTCTTTCTCTCTGTCAGGCGGAACTCCATGCGCAGGCTCTACATGACCCAAACATTGCTGAGGAGCGTGTGGGACTTCTGGGAGAGGAACACATTCCCCGTACTGGTCAACAGATGAAGCTTGGGTCAGTTGAACTCACTGTGCTGTACTCTGTGTGTGTGTGTGTGTGTGTGTGTCTGTATGTGTGTGTGTGTGTGTCTGTGTGTGTTCATGCACCCACACGTGCATGTGTCTGGTGCTTATTTTGTTAATATGCTTCTCTTTATCCTGAAAAACTGCTTTTTGTTGGCATATTGTGGGCTTTTTGGGGGGCTGACTTTGTCTGTCGTGAATTTCTCCTCAGCTTCCTTCATCTCACGGGATCATTCAAGTTATTTTCAATCTCTGTCTGTGGGTGGTTTGCGGGTGCTCTGGTGTGGTTTGCTTCTTCTTTCCTATCAAACATCTATCGTCTTTATCTCCTCTCCTTCTTTTTTGTGTTTGTCACTCTCTTGTAACACCTCTAATCTTTGGCACTTATATGTCCTTATTGTGTTGCAAGTGCTGTAAAACTCTTACTAAAATTAAAATCTCTGTCTTTGTTTTGGTTGGTGTTGTAATGGATCATTTTTGGGCACTACTTTTGTCAAACTGCCCCTTTTTTCCCTACACTAAATGCTTGCTAATCCATAGCTGTCCTCCTCTTTACTGTGAGTGGTGGTTAGAAGGCATCTCCTTCTTGTTTACTCTATCTGTCATTTCTGCCTGTCTGAATTTTTCCGTGCTCTAAATAGCACTTATTGTTTCAAAGTGCTTCTCTTTATGGCCATACTGTGTTGCAGGTGCAGTACAACTCTTACTAACATTTAACTCTTTACTCTAACTTTACTGAAATCCTGCATTGTATGACTGTTAATGTGGAACTGTACTTCTCTTTCGTAATAAAAAATTTGTTTGTGTTCAGGTTTGTGGCTGGTGTGATCCTAAGGGAGAGAATCCCATCCTTCGAGGTGATGTTGTGGCGTGTGTGTCGCGGCAATGTGTTCCTGCGTCAGGCTGAGATTGACTCTCCGCTGGAAGATCCTGTCACGGTATGTTGTATGAGCACACTCTTCATTCTGTCATGAAGACTCATTCTTGAAATTACGTATGCATGAATATCTGTGCATGCACACGAACACACGCCTACACAGATGTACAGACATTCCATCATAGTGCATACCCCTGAACACAAGTTCTGAAATTGTATAAATTTATGAATGCCACTGCTATCTTTGTACATCCCATACAGTGGTGTCAGTAGCCTAGTGGTTAGGCTACCAGACTCATAATCGTTAGATTGTGGGTCCAGGGGTTCGAGCCTCAATTCGGTCCGATGTTGTGTCCTTAGGAAAGGCACTTTACACGAATTTCCCATTTGGCTCAGTTCTTATGGAGGTGGACATTGAACTTGGAGGTCCCACCTCTTGAATAACCTAATAGTGTTAACAGTGGAGGGGTTAAACCTTTACCATTTCACATTTCACATCCCAAGCAGTCATGTCCTTCTCTGTTCAAAACAAGTTGTTGAACGGCCTATATGGCAAGTAATACTTCCTTTTCTTTACCTCTGTTTTGTTGTCTCTGTCTGTCTATCATGCTCTTCCCAAGCATTTAATGACTTTTGTTGCATCAATAACCTTCTTTTTACTCACGCTGTATTCTAACTACTCAAACTTTCTGTTCACCAGGGAGATAGTGTCCACAAGTCAGTGTTCATCATATTTTTCCAAGGTGAACAGCTGAAGAGTCGCATCAAGAAAATTTGTGAGGGGTAAGTGGATCAACTAGATGTGAATGGTGCTTTAACTCTTTCTACCCTGCTAAATAAAACGAAAATGTTGTCACTAGTATCGGCGTCCGATGGGGAACTGGGTTATTACCGCTAGATGCTCCCAGCATCGGATGGGGTTTAAAGAGTTAAATGTGCTTGTAGGTATTTAAAAAACTGTTCTCATCATGACAGGGGATTGTTCTTTTTACAAGTTTATTATTGAAATCTTTAGACTTGAGAATTTTCGTTTGTTGATGGTAGGCTTGCCAATTGTCCTGAATTTCTCGAGACTGTGGTGGATTTTAGTTTTAGTTTTAGTAGAGGTTTTACGGCACTCGCAACTGCATAAGGTCATTTGAGCGCCAGAAGATTAGAGGTGTTACAAGAGAGTAACAAACAAACAAAAAAATGAGGGGAGATAAGGACGATAGATGTGTGCTGGATTTGACAATCTGGAATTTGAGAGTGTTATAACATACACTGCACCAAAACCAGGTCCACTTGATGTAGGTTTATTTGTTGTTATATAATCTGATGTTGTAACAAAGGGTGTCACTGATTGGGTTTTGAAAAAGTTGACGAGACTGAAATACTTTGATGCTCTGTGTAACTAGAAGAAATAGATAAACTCTTTTTTTTTTTTTTTTGTTGCAACCATTGCTGAGGTTTGTCTGCGGGACTTCATTAAAGTAAAGGGACAGCATGCTCTGTAAACTATGTAAAAGTACTATGGGCTTACTCTTGTGTCTTTTTCATCATTTTCGTAAGAGTGGATTTTTTGGGTGTGTTGACGCAATTTTCAAGGAACTAGGGACACGATTAAAACATAATTCTAGATGTTGAAAGGTTCACACATGTTTAAAGGGAAGGTAGGTGCTAAATGGAAAATTATACTATCTTAAGCCTTGCTTTTGGAAATAGTAAAGTTGTTTCGCAATTGTAACTTTAAACTGTTTTCCATATGAGCAAAAAAACTTGCAAGCCTTATTTATAGTTACTTTAATATGTTTTTAAATGGGCATACAAGGTGTTTAGCCAAAAGACAAAGATTCAGTAAAAATTGGCAAACGCGGAAAATGCTGATATCTTTTATTTCATTATTTTGAGGAGCTCCTGATTTCACCATGATGCCTCCTATGTGGATATTCTATAGATAATAAATTACTGTGCAGGTACCGAGCCACTCTGTACCCGTGCCCAGAGACCCAGGCTGAGCGACGAGAGATGGCCATAGGGGTCATGACCCGTATAGAGGATCTCAATACTGTGAGTTTTTAGTTGCTGCAGTGCTAGGAGCATGAATGTGTGTGTGTGCGTAGTGGTGTTTGTGTGTCTTCATGTGTTTGGGTGTGTGTATATTCACGTGTGTACTTGTGTATGTAGGATGCATTTGTTGTTTCCTTCATATATATTAAACTGATTTTGTGTAATGTCCATAGCATGGTTCTTTACACTCTTGGTTCATTAAAAAAATTGTCTTTTCTTTTTTTCTCTGCTAAATGACTTTTTGTGTCAATCTGCTTCTCTGTACTCGATCAAACAAAGAAGCAAGCATTGCACAAGCTAATATTTGAAGCCAAGGGGTGTCGCCCCCCCCCCCCCCCCCCCACCTCGCCTCTTACTCCACAACCCCAACATTACCCCCCTCACCCAATGACTTAAGACCGACCTACTCCTAACATTACCCCTAACATCCATCCCCACCTACTTCATTACTGATGGTCTTCCTTATCCTGGCCTACCTTTTCCCCTCCCCAACTTATGATCCTTTTTCTCCTCTATGTCTGACTCCTGTTTCCCCCTGCGCTCCCCCATTCCTTTCATTCCATGACTCGTGACCCATTTTCCACTTTTTCCTGGTTTAACTCCCCACTCCCCAACTGCCACCCCCAACACACATAACTCATGACCCGCCTCCTCCTCCTCTGTCTCTTTCATACCCCATGGGGCAGTGCTACTGACTGAAGTGTCTTATTCCCAGTCTGAAGTGCAGTAGAATTGTAAATGGGCTGATTCATCTATGTCATACTCATAACTGTGCCTGAATTGCAACAGGGAACTGCTGCTTTGTTTCTTTCTTCATCCTTACTGTCTTCATTTTCTTCTACTTCTTTTGTATATTTGTCACACACTTGTGACCGGCTATTTCCGGGGTGCCTTGATAGTCGAAGCAGACTTTGTGCTGTTGAAGCTAGAGAGGTGAGCCGAGTAAGCCTGATTCCCTGTAAGGACTTCTCTGTTGACATCCACCTCTGGGTGCTCATATGATCTTATGCGGTTGCGAGCGGCCGTAAAACCTCTACTAAACCTAAAACCTCTCTTTCAGGTGTTGGGTCAGACCCAGGATCACCGACACCGCGTGCTGGTGGCGGCCGCCAAGAACATCAAAGTCTGGTTCATCAAAGTGCGCAAGATCAAGGCCATCTACCACATGCTCAACATGTTCAACCTGGACGTCACGCAGAAGTGTCTCATCGCCGAGTGTTGGTGCCCCGTGCCTGACCTCGACCGCATACAGCAGGCTCTGCGACGCGGAACTGTGAGTTGTCCAACATTTTATGTGTCTAATTTTGTCGTGTTCTGACTACTCATGCATTTTGACTGCAACTTTGCATTTTTTGCGTCTTGGATTAACATTTTTCACTAAAATCCACACAGTAATGTGTTTCTAAATTAACATAAAACGTGTTGAGTTGGGGAAAAAATAGATAAAGATTGTCCAAAGGAGTAGAAAAGTGGTGGTTTCTTGGATTTCTTTATTTTGAAGAGCGTCTGATTTCACCGCAATGCTACACATATTTGAAGATAGCCACTGGGTTTGACCTGGTAGTTTCTTGTCTTAATTTCTCATCGTATTGATTCAGGTAAAATTTCTGTTTGACTTTGCGGATGGTTTGATGGTGCCACTAGTAGGTACTAGTTCTTTAATTTTCCTTTGTAGTTTGTGTCTGCCTGTCTTACCTTTCCTTCACTAAATGACCACTGTTGTTTCAATGGTACAGGTAGAGTAAGTAAGAAAAGAGGTGTCAACGTGTCTCTCTTTACTCAAACAAGTCCTTCCCCTGTTCTCCAGGAGCGCAGTGGCAGCAGTGTGCCCTCAATCCTGAACCGCATGCAGACCAAGATGGTGCCACCCACGTACAACCGCTGTAATAAATTCACTCAAGGTTTCCAGAACATCGTGGACGCGTTTGGTGTGGCTACGTACCGGGAAGTCAATCCAGGTCTGTGTTTGTCTGCTGGATCATGTCTGTGGGGCAATCTTTCAGTCTCATTTTGTTTCCAAATGGCTTTCTGAAATGGCTTTTTAAATATTTTTTTTGTCTTGTCTTGTGTTGCTGCTTGTTTTCTATTTGTCTATTTCTTTCTCTCTGTGTCTTGCTCTTTGCCTCTCATTCTCTTTCACTCTGTGCTGTATTCATCATCATCAATAAAAGATAAAACCTCAAGTGCTGGACAACATCGGGCAGTTGCTATAGTGTTCTATGTTCCTTCTTTCCTATCAAATATCTGTCGTCGCTCGTCTCCAAAGCAGAAAGTCCAGGTTCGAGCCTTGTTTTGGACACAGATTTTTTCGCCCTCCTGCCCACCCAGCAGTAATGGGTACCTAACAATGAGTTGGGGAAGTAAAGGCGGCATGGAAAGGAACTGGCCACCCTACCACAATATGCTGAAGGCCCAGGAAGTTGTCTCACTAACAAGGCAATCCCCAATGTCCGGATCAGATACGGGAAAAACTTTACTTTTTACACTCTGGTTACGCCTCTTATCCTTGACCCTTATATGACGTATTTTATGTTGAAAGTGCTTTTAAACTTTTACTTAAACGAAACCACAACTTGAACACAAATAGTGAAGAACACAATGGTTTTACAAGAATAACTCAAGGACAAGGTCATGCATCAGGGGTTGGCAACTTTTTCGGCCAACTCGGCCGCATAGGAACTCAAAGAAGGCCCACTAGGCCTTTAAAGAAAAAAAGACTAAAAAAAAACACCCCGGAGTGTCAAAGAAAGGACTCTTGAATCATTTGAAATAGAAGTGTTTGTTACGACAACGGCAACTTTTAGTTATAAACCTACTTGTAAATTACCTTGATTTTATTTGAAATTTTGCCTTGGTCATAAGTATCAGTTTAAGTAGCAGTAAAGCTTATTAGGCCAGATATATGATGAATAATAAAATGTTCATCAGGCCTGACAGTAAACCTTATTAGGCTTGAACTGGTCTAAAGGCCAGAGATTCTCGACCTGTGCCAAACAGCAATAACAGCTGAATGACAAAGATAACTCTTTGACAATGACTTTGGGTGGCTTGCAGGTTCTCTGGTATGGTTTGTTCTTTTCTTATATCTCCTTTTTTTGTTGTGTTTATTACTTTCTTGTAACACCTCTAATCTTCGTCACTTCTACGACCTAATTGTGTTGCAAGTACAGTAAAACTTACTAAAAAATAGACTACTCAACAGAATACCTCAGTGACTGTAATTTTTCCTCAGCACCTTTCACGTGCATCACGTTCCCGTTCCTGTTTGCCGTCATGTTCGGTGACATGGGCCACGGTCTCATCATGTTCCTGTTTGCCCTGTACCTGGTCCTGAAGGAGAAACAGCTGGAGGCCAAGAAGATACAGAACGAGGTGGGCACAGTGTGTGGCAACGCGACGACAAAATGAATCCCTCGTCACTTTCTGCTGTTTTGAAATATGGAGCAATTTGTTGGACAGTTTTGCAGCCTATGTGGGATTTTTCCCTTGTCAAGAGTGGGTGGTTGATGGGTGCTGTAGTTTGTTGATTCCTCTTTTTAAAAATTTCTTTTCAGTTTTTCTATTAACCTCTCCTGTTCTTATAAAAAGTAGGATAAAATTATAATTGTTTTTATGAATTGTGTTATTTGTTCCTTTTACTCAACAGCTATAATGATTTTGTTCAGACTCATGTATAAGATAATGTGTATTGGAATTCAAGTGTCATGTAGGACTAATGGCTTGTTACCTCTTTGTACTAAGTCGTATATTGGGTTTCAATAGTTTAGGTAAGTGAAATAATGCGCTATTTATTATTGACCTCCAGATTTTCAACACATTCTTCGGTGGTCGCTACATCATCCTGTTGATGGGTGCGTTCTCAGTGTACACGGGCTTCATCTACAACGACATCTTCTCCAAGCCTCTCAACATGTTTGGCTGTCAGTGGAATATACCCACCACGTAAGTTCAGGGGTCAAGGGTGGATGTGTGGAACATACCCACCACGTAAGTTCAGGGGTCAAGGGTGGATGTGTGGAACATACCCACCACGTAAGTTCAGGGGTCAAGGGTGGATGTGTGGAACATACCCACCACGTAAGTTCAGGGGTCGTGGTATATACGGGTCACGGTTTTATCCCCACCATATGAGTTCAGGGGTCAAGGTCATGGTGTATACCCACCATCTCACATGAGTTCAAGGGTCAGGGGGTAATGGTTTTATACTCACCACGTGTGTTAAGGGGTCTGTAGGTTGTGGCATGTACCCACCATTGAGTTCAGGGGTCAGGAGATTGTGGCATATACTGATAAAGTGAGTTGAGGGATCATGGTTCATGGAGTATACCCACCACATGAGTCAAAAGAATCAGGGGTTGACGTGTGGAATGTATTCATCCTGTAAGTTCAGGGGTCAGGGGTCGATGTATGTAATGTTTCCTCCTTGTGAGCTCAGGGGTCAGTACGAGTGCAACACTTCAAAAATTATCTTTTGCTCAAAATCTGGTAAACTGAAGACTGGGCAATTGACAGATTTTCTTGTGTGGTATGCTTCCTCTACTTCGTTTCAGTATTGTATTTCTAGTGTACAGATGAGTAGCTGGAGAAATGTGAACAATGTGAAACCCTCCCACCATATGCTACATTTCAGGGACAGCTGATTTTCTGAATGTGATGACAGCACCCATCCCCCGATGATTCAATTGTATGGGTATTGTGAGTTTGGAGGTTAAGAATTGTTCTGAGGAACGACATCCTTAAAAAGGGTCTGTTGATGGAGGCGCACATGCCCACTATATTTAAAATGCAGAGTTCAGGGGTCAGTCAGTGGATTAGAACCTCCTTATGAGTCTTGGGGTGTCTAAAAAAATAAACTACCACAGTCATAGCACAATTGCCTACTTCATATTTTGTCGTTTTGAGAAAACTTAAAGAAACAGTGCTTATGTAAGTCAATTTATGACTTGCGCAATATCTCAATAAATGAGTATCTACAGCATGAAACAAAGTACTGGGGTGTGGAGGATACGAAATAAGCAACAGGCATTTTTACTGTACCATTACCTAAAAATTTTCTTTTAAAAATGGCCCGCACATCTGTGTCACAAGTGCTGTGAAATGATCTTGAAAGAGTGAAAGTAAGAACTTTGGATTAAGCGATTGTCTGTCCTCTGCAGGGACCCCCGATACAATAACGTTTCACTGGCCAAGCATGACAAGATCAAACTGGACCCTGCGGCCACTTTCATGGACTCTCCCTACCCTATGGGAGTGGACCCGGTCTGTATTAGTTCTCTTTAAAAGTTTACTTTGGTATGTCTGTCTTTGGTCTGCTGTCAGACTTTCGTTTTACTTTACACAAAGTGAAAACAATTTACGGCTATTAACTACAGTTGTTGGCTTTGTCTGAGTGTTTTTTATGTGAAGAAAAAATAATCTGCTTTGGGGCAATTGTCACACAGCTTCTAAGATTATCGAAGGAAACATGTACACAGGCTTCTCAATTTGTCTAATTTATTGTTCTTTCTTTTCTTTTCGAACTGTGGAGTAGAGAGTAGTGATCTCACTTGCTGATCTTATATTGTTATTTTTTGCAACTTTTGAGTCAAAGCTTGTCTGTCTTCTTAATTTATCTGTTTTAAAATGTTGGCATCGGTAGTCTAGTGGCTAGGCTACTGGACTCGTAATTGTGAGGTTGCGGTTTCGGGGGTTCGAGATTCAAACCTGATATTGTGTCCTTTGGAAAAGTACTTCCTCACTTCACCCAGGTGAGAATGGATACCTGGCCATAGACAGCTAAAGATCTTGTCAAAGTATGTTAATGTTTTATCATCTCTAGAAATGGCAATTTGCACTATGTGCTTCCCAGGAAGTTTGTTTCAGAATTCTACTAGAGATGAAAATTTATCTTAAAAATCAAGATTATTATGTGCCTTTTGACAAAGTAACTTAAACTCATCCTTGTAAAATTTTCTTGAGCTTTTCCCTTGTTGCAAAAATATTATTTTGTCACCTCAAGAAACAATGAGTTTTTCTGGACTAATCTTCATGAGTGATTTTTATTGCTTTTTTTGTGTTCTCAGATTTGGATGCTGTCTGACAACAAGATTGCCTTCACGAACTCCCTCAAAATGAAAATGTCTGTCATCCTAGGGATTGGCCAGATGTTTTTTGGCATCTCGCTCAGCTTACTCAACCACAGGTTTGTCTTTCACACATATATATATAATATATCCCTGTGCACACACACTGAGGATGAAAAAAGAAACCCATAAATAGTGGCATTTGAACTTAATTAGTCATTTAACAAGACACTGAATTATTATGTCTGAATAGAGATGAATGCCTGTGACAGATCATAAAAAGAACAAAAATGGAATAGAAGGGAACTGTGAGTCCAAAGGTTATTGCCAGTGCCACTTGTTTCTAACGTCACAAGAGAAAGAAAAAGGTAAAGTAAAGCCATTTGTCTCCTACAATACAAGAGAAAGAAAAGGATAAACTAAAGCCATTTGTCTCTTACAATACAAGAGAAAGAAAAAGGTAAACTAAAGCCATTTGTCTCTTACAATACAAGAGGAAGAAAAAGGTAAACTAAAGTCATTTGTCTCTTACAATACAAGAGAAAGAAAAAGGGTAAAGTAAAGCCATTTGTTTCTAACAATACAAGAGAAAGAAAAAGGTAAACTAAAGTCATTTGTCTCCTACAATACAAGAGAAAGAAAAAATTAAACTAAAGTCATTTGTCTCTTACAATACAAGAGGAAGAAAAAGGTAAACTAAAGTCATTTGTTTCTAACAATACAAGAGGAAGAGAAAGGTAAACTAAAGTCATTTGTTTCTAACAATACAAGAGGAAGAAAAAGGGTAAAGTAAAGCCGTTTGTTTCTAACAATACAAGAGGAAGGAAGAAGTGAATAAAAGCCATTTGTTTTGTGCACAGACACTTCAAGCGACCCCTGAATATCATCTTTGACTTCATCCCTATGGTCGTGTTCCTGTTCTGCATGTTTGGATACCTCATCATCCTTATCTTCCACAAGTGGGTGCACTACACCTCGAAGGAGGCCCACGATGCTCCCAGTCTACTCATAGGTAGGTCATTGGTCATGGAGAGATGCACAGTATGACCCTAGGTGGTTGGTGGGTGCTCTGGTGTGGTCTACTCCTTTCCTATCCAACGTTTATCATCCTTATCTGTCCTGAATTTTTTTCTGTGCATGTTGCTCTCTAGTAACTTCTCTAATCTTCGGAACTTTTATGACATTTTTGTGTTCCAAGTGCTGTAAAACTCTAAGTTTAAAATGAGAAAAAACAGCAACTCGTATTCGTTAGTTTTTCTGGGTTAAGATAATATTTGATTACAGGATTCAAGCTCAGAGAACTAAAGTTCGATGTCATGATTGGGGGGAAGTAATGCTTTGACTGACACAATAGTAGTTCTCAGTTTTGTGGATCAAGTAATCTTGTGTCATTTTTATGTTTATCTCTCTTTCATAGTCCATCCAGGCCCCCTACAAATTCTGAGTCTTATAACTTCATGTGTACTCATTTAAATATTTTGAATTACATTTTTATAGAGACTATGTTTAGGATAAATGACAGTGACATCCGCGATAAACGTAAATAAATTGTCCTTTATGTTCCTACAATGGAATTTTCACATAGCAGGAAAATCTTTCTGATCTCTGCTTGTAGATTGATGTTTATAATGGCTTATACTGTTGTAATGTTTCTCAAAACCATAACCATTGTGCATACACTTAGATTTGGTTGAAATATAGAGATAAGCTCACATCTGAACCGATATTTGAAGTGTCATGGGTTAAAAATATTGGACTTATTATGTTTTGGCTGATTTGAAAAAAATTGACGTCTCTCTTTCCTTTTCTTATGGGGGCTTGGAGGACACCACTGATGGATCCTGATTCTTTATTTTCTTTCATTTGTCTCTGTTGTCTGTCTTACCATTTTCCCTACCCTTAAATGAATGAATCTGTGTCTTACTACAAGCAAACAAAGGAACAATTGCCTTGTCTCTTTTCCAGGTCTGATCGACATGTTCCTCTTCAACTACGGGAAGCATCCTCTTATCTACAGTGGTCAGGTGAGAGCTTGGAAGGCTCAAGCTGAGTCAAGTAGTCAGTACTGTGCAACTATTATGTAAAAAGGTTATTCCCTCATCCGATCCGGACATTGGGGATTGCCTTGTTAGTGAGACAACATCCTGGGCCTTCAGCATATTGTGGTTGGGTGGCCAGTTCCTTTCCACGCTGCCTTAACTTCCCTAACTCGAAGTCAGGTACCCATTACTGCTGGGTGAGCAGGAGGGGGCAAAAAGATTCTGTGTCCGAACCGAGGCTCGAACCCGGACTTTCTGCTCTGGTGGCAAGGGCACTAACCGCTCCGCCACCGCACCCTCTACATATTATGTATACAGTGGAGGTTGTCTGAGACAAGTGGACGTTGTGGACTGTCATTTTGACAAAAATAAAACATGGGGGGGGGGGGGGGGGGAGTGAGAAGTTGTTGTTTGTACGAGTCTTTGTCTTGGACAGGTGGCCATTAAAGTAAGTGTGACTGTATTTTGAATATAATTTATTCAAAGTACAGTTGAACATGTTCGTACATAATTCAATTGTGAAAGCAGCAAGAAGTCCAATAATTATAATATGAGAAAATAAAGAAAAATAGGTTGTGGAGAAGCCTAAACACACATCAACAAAAAAGCGTCCTTGCGTTGAGGCTTTTCTAAGTTTTTTTTGTTTTTTAAAATTTATTCAGGTCTATTTTGAATTATTAGTTAAGTAAGGGACTGATCTCCCTCAAGAAGATTCATGCTCATACTGATCAGCAGAAGTACTGGATTTGCTGCTGAACCCCAGTCACTATGTTATGTGCTCATAGGTGATGATACAGATTCAGTGAAAGACAGTGAATGCTATTTCCACCATGGTGTATAAGGTAACCTAAAACTTAGGGTTAAAAGAACCTAAAACCTCAATCCCCAAAAACAGTTTCTCTCTTTCTTGTCTTCAGAAAGGGTTCCAGAGTTTCTTGGTGGTGCTGGCGGTGCTATGTGTGCCATGGATGATGTTTGGGAAACCGATGTACCTGCGCTACCAAACACGTTACGGACAGGTGAGTGGAGGCGCCGCTTTTGACCGCAGAGTCAAAACAAGAAAGAAAGGAGACGGAAAAAATGCGACTGTTCAGTTAGTTTGTGTTGAAAATTTCGTGATAAATGTATACTGGAGATGCAAAATAGCATTATTTCAAAAGAAAGTAAGAAATACCATTCAATGAGTGTGTGTCATTAATTTCCCTTCAACATAATGTTCACATATATATAGAAATTACTCTCCCACTATATATATCAATTCCCCTCTACATTTATAAAACAAATTCCCAAAATACTCATACATATGTCACGGGGATTTCATGGCTCCCAGCATTTTCATTGTTCGTTTGTGTTTATTTTTGGTGATTGTGTGTATGTGTGTTTTTCTCATCATACAAGCCCTCCCAACCCTCGAGTACTAACAGTTTGAGTGGTGACTGTCATTTCTTTTTGGGCCTGGCTCTACACTTACCTTGAAGGGGTGATATGTTGACCCTCAGCAGCCCCACCAGGATGTCTAACCACTGCTGTGGTGGAATAACACACACTAACATCAGATGAGCATTCATGGATCTACTTTGATGTGTCATATCTCTGTCTTCTTTCCTTCCTCCTCCTGTCTTCTGTACCTTCTCATCTAGGCTGAGTGCTTCATCTGTGTGTGTTAAGGTGTATGTGTTTATGCAAGTGTGAATGTACCTGTTGATATCTGTCGTGGAAAGGAAAATTTGTCATTTGTGCAGCATTAAATTAATTTGAGTAGAAAAATCAATAGTTGTCTGGGCTCTACACGAGGAAGGCCAAGAGGAACACCTTCAGTTTTCCTTCAAGTTTCGTATAAATGATTTTGGAAAGCTCCTCTGAGATGTATGGGTAAACCAAAGATGATTTTGTAAAATGTCAGTTGCTCCACGGAGCTGAGTAGCAGGTCAACGGGAACAACAATGCTAATCCAGGGTGATCTAGAAGTATTGTATACTGTCGCTGTCACTCGAAATAAGTAACTCCAACAATTTTTCACACACCTTATACTATAAGACAAGGTCATGGTGCTTTGGCGTGTTTGCTCCTTCTTTCTTTTCAGGCATCTATCATTCTTATCTCTCCTCTTTCTTTCCTTAATATGTTACTCTCTTGTAACACCTCTAACTTTTGGCACTATTATGACCTACATATCTTTGGCGTTGGCCAGATGACAAGGACACGTAGTTACTTGAGGGAGGCATTGCGCTGTCAAGAGCGAAATGGTCGCAGCTAAAGGGATTTGAAAACAACAACAACATGACCTACATGTGTTTGCAAGTTCTGTTAAACTCGTACTCAAACTGAACTCAAAGCAAGGTCAAACAGAGTCACTCATTTTTCTTGTGACAGCGACAATATCCTTGTGTCGTGTTCTGGTGCTCAGTTACATCAGCTGATGTCTGTGCTTGACTGTGTAGTGGACGGCCTTGGTTTGATTCCCCAGAGCAGCATTCCCGGGCGTGGTTTGTGCGAGGGGTTGCCACTGTTCTCCTTCCCCTTGGCTTGATTGTATTGGAAATGGACGTTTGACCAGTTTTTGCTCCTCTGCCCTTTTCCTTGTAGTTCGACTTACAACTGTATACTCTCAGTCTTACAAGTGCATGCCTGGATCGATTACCTGTTATTATTACCTGTCCTGGGCAACAACGTCATTGCATACCGGACAGGTCCATAAGTGCTCAGTTTCCCCCAGCACCAAAGCCTGGATCGATAACAACAAGTGAAGTGCTGTGTTGTGAAAGCGACTCGCATGTTTTGTTTGCTGTGTGAAAATAGCCTAGACTTTTTAGAACTGCTATGGTGGCCAATTTAATATGTCCCAAAAAAAATTAACAAATGGGCCTAGATTTTGTGAGTCCACCATAAGAGTAATCTCACTCCAATCCTTGACCCATGCAATGTCAGTGAAGGAAAAATGTGCAACTTTCCTGTGAAGCCGGAAAACCGTTCCAGAAAATATACTTTTTGCTTTTGACGGACCATTTTGAATTTATGTTCACTATCTTTCTTAAACATTATTGGGCATACTGTGAAAGGTTTTTGACGCTGCTTGTAGTTAAACTCTAATAAGTTTCACCCGACGTACAATACGAATTGATGAATGTGTTGGACAAGAACAATCAATAGAACAAATAAACCTCCACAGAAAGATATTACAGATTTGTATTGTGGGGAAAATTGGATGAAAAACTTTCATTTACTTGGATTTTGCCATTGGAATTTAAGAAGTATAAAAGATTATTAATTTGTTTGAACAAAAGATTTGCTCTTAGTCTTAGAGTCATGGACTAATGCACTAACCTTTTGCATCAGAAATTTTTTTTTTATTGCATATCATTTTTGTAGTCTTAATACTGTAATAATTTTCTTTGCAAGCATGATAGCAGACGTTACACACGTTGACCAACTACTGTTGTTCCTTCAGTTTTGTATGGCAGTTTTGTTACAGCGTAGTTCACCTCAAGTCAGTGCTTGGTTATTTCTGAGTTGCATTTCACATGTCTAGATGTTGTGTTTGTTTATGCGTATGTATGGAATGTGTGTATGTACGTGTATGTATGTCTGTGTCTGTATCATGTGTATGTATGAGCTTGTGTGCACATGCGAGTGCACACATTAGTGAGCCTGTGTGTATGTGTCTGTATGTATGTGTGTGCATGTCGTGTTGATGTATACTCATATCTATGGCCTATATGTGTGTGTATGTGTATGTCTATTTCTGTGTTAGCGTGCTTGCATATGAGCATGTATGTGAACACGTATGTTTGTATTGACACACTACAGCCTTGGCAGTCTTGCTGACTTGTTCCCGTGTCTATGGCCTTGTTTTCAGCAACACAAGTTTCAGTCCCTGCACAGGGAGGAGGAGGAGGAGGAGGAGGAGGATGGGGAAGAAGTAATGTTTCTCAATATGAGTAGCCCTAGGGTGCCTGCTGCCAACTCGGCTGCCAGTAACTCTAACTCTGGCTCGCCTTCTAACAGTAATTTCCATGAGGTGACAGTTACCTGCCCTTTGCCTGGTTTCTTTTTACCTGCACGCCTAACCCATTTATCGTCTGGGTTGACCAGTCTCACTTTCGTTTCGTTCTTCCTCTTTTGGTATTTCTGACTTACTCAAGCAAATTTGCCGGCTAGTGTATGTTCTTACCTTTTCTTTACAGTATTTATGGTTGATGGGTCTTGATTTTGATCTCATGCCCTTTGCACTTTTCATGAGCATAGAGGGTTAGTGACTGTTCATTGTACCGTAAGGCCCGGGGCTATGGGTATCATTTGTAAGTTAGCATCTTGTATTTTTTGCTTTTCCTTAACTTTCTCACCTGAAAGGTGTTGTTAGTTGGCACGCTGTGTACCATGCACAGGTGTGGCTGGCTCTGTCTGCTTCTCTGGGGGTTTTTTCTGTTGTTGTTGTCGTCCAGATGTACTGCTTGCCTCTTTTCATAACAAGTCAATTCAGTAATGATACAACAATACTAGAAATCTAAAGCTTATTCTATTACTCTTCATGTCGTTCATATGACATCAGACCGTAATGTAGGTTTATCAAACACCTCTCTCTGTCTGCTGGGATGCTGTCTGTCTTCCACTGAGCCCAGGTTGGCCCTGACGTTCAGGGATGAACCACTTTGCCTCTTAAATTATTTAAAGTGTGTTATTAGGGGTGTAAAACACATACAGCTTCTTTTGAAAACATTTTTTGATTGTTATTAAACAAAGTGATAAAATACTATAAAACTTCAGTAGTGTGTGTCTGCGATGTCATAGTAATAAGTACGCCTTAGGTTTAAGGCTGTCCAGCTTAAATATGAAACGACTTTTTGGAAATAATCTTTGATAGAATTCACCAGTTTAATCCAAATTCTGACACTGAACAGGCATTCATTTTTCCTGATAGGTCAGAAAATTTTTTAACCTCTGTGCTGTTTGATGGATGGGCTGCTTTTCTGGGGGGGGGGGGGGGGGTTTGAAGTCTGTTACGTCTGGTGTGATTGGGCGCTACTCTGTGGCGACCGGGTGTGTTCACTTTGATACAGGGGCCCCTCAAGGATGTGTTTTGTCACCCGTTTTATTCACACTATACACGAACGATTGCCAAATAAACAACAGTAACATCAAGTTGATAAAATTTGCTGATAATTCAACCATAATTGGGCTAATTCAGGCTGACCATAACAAAACCGTTAACCGGAATTTTGTACTTAACTTTTCTGAATGGTGTGAAAATCATAAGCTGCTTTCAAATGTAAAAAAACCCAGAAGATCTAGTTGTTGATTTTAGAATAAAGAAACTGCCCCTGCAACCACTCGAAATTAAATGTGAAAACATCGAGCAAGTATCAGACTATAAGTATTTGGGTGTTACAATAGACAACAAACTCAACTGGCGTGTCCACACTTCTCTCCTTCATAAAAAAGTGAACAAAAGACTATTTTTTCTAAGGAGGATAAAGTATTTTAAAATTGATAAAACGATGTCCATATTCTACCATTCAACCATAGAAAGTTGGATCGCCTTTTGTATAACAGCATGGGCCGGGAACATAAGACCCCCAACAAGATAAAGAAACATTAAATCGATTAATACAGAAAGCATGTAAAATTTCAACATCTACATTCCCCTACGTGGATGAACTGTACATAACAGCTTGCACTAAAAAAATTAATTCCATCTTTTTAGCCAACAAACATCCCTTGTTCCCTCTAATAAAAACATCAGTCAGAAGTAAAAGACCTTGGCTTCTGATTTGTACCAAAGAGAGATATAGAAGGTCATTTTTACCATCATCTATCAAAATGCTTCCATCTTAACCATCTTGTATAAGTATACTTATGACCTTAGAGTATGCATCATTTAACATTGAGTTTGTATATCTTAAGATTATTATTGTTTATATCGCTGCTCATTTATATTATTCATCTGATTGTAAGCCAATGTGTGTGTGTGTGTGCGTGTGTGTGTGTGTGTACATGTGGTGAAATACCAAACCAATGTGCCAGAATCTGGACTATAAAGATGTATTTTTATCTTATCTTATCTTCTTTCCCTGTTTTACTGTTACTTTTGTCATGATCTCTTTGCGTCAAAACATTGGAAATATTCAAAGTGCAGTTAAGTACTAACCTTCTTAAAAATACAAGACGTTACTTTCTTATTTTTCCCTCATCAAAGTCATACTTTTTTCTGTTCCTTGATGTTGAACGACCTTTAACCCTTTCAGCCCGAACCCC
>NW_004797451.1:438855-440102 GCF_000002075.1 Aplysia californica
CCCCGCCCTGAGCATAGAAAACTCTTCCATAATGGCCGAAAGGAGAGGATTGCCAGGGTTATGCTACGCTCACTCTCTGAGGAATGTGTTAGTTTGCAGAAAGTTGAAAATAGAGCTCTCTGAGGCTTGCAGTCAGGCCTGTTGGGTGAACAGGCCTAAATTATACTAGGTGATATTTGTTATGTCGATGATGTTAGACTCTATCAATGATCAATGTGTGGCTGGTTTTTGAAAGAAAACCCCACAACCTCTTCTGATTTGATTGATGAGAAGACAAAAGTTAGGCCCTGGTACTTTGCTATCAATGATAGTACATGTTGTTGACTCCTGATTTTTACTGAGGACTCACAGATCAATGTCGACAATGGTTATAGAAAGAAGTTTGAGTTCACCTGTTTCTTCCGATTACATGATCTGAGCTTAACGTCATCTGTAATATGTGTCTTTGCTAACAACTCAACATGTATTCTTCCTTCGAGAGCTTCTGGCTATGGGAAAGGGCAGTACTCGTGTATGTTATGTTTTTATCTGTTCATACTTCAAGCATGTGACCACTGACTTCTTGTACAATTATTGCTTGCACCAATACTTGAGACTTTATTCATCTGCATTCTTCGGACTGCTGCCACAGCTTTCATGTTTTCTCAACTAATTGTTTCCATTTTTTGTAAAATCAGCTAAATTAGAATACAAATTTACTTCATATGTGAAATTTGCACTGTCATAGTCTTTTATTGACATTTTTACCAATTTGACAGTTGATTGTTTTTACATGATCGAGTTTTAGTTCAATGAACATTGGGCTTTGTTGAGCTTTTTTTTTTGACTGAGTCCACCGTCTGATTTCTATGACTATTTGTCCTGGAACGTTGCAACTCAGATGTTCCATGGGCTGATGGTGATAATACTGAATACATTTTTTCGCTCATCTGAACAAATTTCCGGGTTTTTTCCCATCTTTTTATTTTTTCCCATGAATTTTTTTTTTCTCTTTTTTTTGATCCATGCACCTGTATTTTACAACGTTATCCCACCATACAAGGCATGTGAGGTTTCCAGGGGTTCTGGTTTGTGCACACAGTGGTTTTGGCATGTTGTTTTAGTTGATGTTGAGAGCAGGTCTATATCTGTCTGTGGTGAGTGTCCAGGCTGACTACACTGATAGAAGGACATCGTCTCATTAGGGGATCTTGTAAGGCTGCTTTTCTGTTGTCTTCTCTCTTTTATCCAAAGCAGCCATTATCTCT
>NW_004797451.1:440303-457803 GCF_000002075.1 Aplysia californica
GGGGCATCTTGTATGGTGTGTCCCAGGTGTCTCAAATCTCAAATTTGTCAGAGATTTTGTCGCAACTGCTATTGACTCTATTCTTTGCTTGGGGAACAGTTTAAAACTCAGGAAAACTTGGCAGCTTCTTCTCTGACTGAATGATAATATGCGACTTCAGTACTTTTCACTTCCTATCCCTTTGGTGGCACTGTGATCAAACAAATCATTTGATAATATATACCTCACCCCGCTCCCCTCCTCTCCCCGCCCCCCCTCCCCTTCCTGGTATGGTCTGTCTCGTTTCAACATGTGGATAAAGCCCATCCTGGGTGTGCAGCTAGCTTGAGACATGTGATAGAGAGGACAAGAGTGAAAAACTTTTATGCACGTTCTCCTTTGCTGCTGTTCATTTTGAAGTAATAAATGCACAGAAATAAGTGGTGAATACAAATTCTGTAAAGTGTTTGAAACTTTAATTTTTTTTACGGTAGGATAAAGCTCAAAACAAAACAAAAGGTAGGATATTTTTCAAAAGGACAATTTTCCAACTTGTTTCATCATCTCATTACTAAATGTATTGCTTTGCCCAACTGTGCCGCAGATAGTCTAATAGCTAGACTAACGGACTTATATAATCCTGATATTGAGGGGTAGGGGTTTCAAGATTGAGCTTGATGAGATGTGTCCTTGGGAATTTTCTTATTTGGCTCAAATTACCTAGGAGATGAACATTAAATGCAGAGGTCCTGTATCTTAAATAACCTTACCCTGTTGCAAGAGGCTTTATACCTGTACAATCTGGCAATTGTATTGATTGCCCACTACTGAGCTTGCAGCTTATCCAGTTTAGTGGAATTTTTGTTTCAAACATCATTCTCTACTTAAATGTATTGACAGGAGAAGTTGATAATTAATCAATGTGAAGAAAGAAATGGTGTGTTTAATGGTACTTTTTAAGTTATAGCTTTTTATTTGTCATTTGTTTGTGTGTTGCTGATTGTTTTTTGTGGTACATTTTCGGAAGTTTACAATGTTTAGTTTTCAATCTGAGAAATTGACACGAATTCTCTAGATCTTCATGAAATGAAAGAACTATTTCTCTCGTGCATATGTAGCATAAGGTTTAGGCTTTTTTGGGGGTGTTTTTTTTGTTTCTTGGTTTTCAACTTGTTCAGCTCTTTGAGGAGAAGTCCACAGACTGACCTGTGTGACATCACTGGTTGCAAACTTGACCAGCTGGTGGAAGATCAGGTTCTGATTTAATATCTCATTCTTCCTTTCAACTCTACTTTATGATTGGGACAAAATTTTAATGTCCTGCTTTTGAAATGGTGAACATTGCTTCTAGAAGGACTATGAACTAACTTTAACAGAAATAATTAGACCCTTTTTTGCATTATTTGAAGAATTCTATGAATTTCTTGAAATAGGGCTCATTCCAGACTTTGGCCTTCTTGTAATATAGTCAATGGGTGTGTTCAAACGAGCGGCTGTTGTGTTGATGTGTTTCTCTTTATTTCTACAAAGCAGCAGAAAACTTTCAAAGTGTCAACTCATTATCCCAGTGCGAGACGAGATTCTCTACTTTCTCAACTACTCTTTGTATGTCCAGTAGTCTGTTGAGCTCATTCCGAATGGAAACTTGTCTGTTTCAGTTCAAGCACCAGCCTCTGTCTGTGAACAGTGGAGACGTCCTGGGCGGGGAGGAAGTGGTGCACAACTTGGAGAGTAACGGACTACACCAACAGGAGGAGAGTGGCGGGGAAGATGAGGTGAGTGGGGGGGGGGGTGGGGGGGAGGGATTTATAGAAAAGGAGAGAGAGAGAGAGAGAGAGAGAGAGAGAGAGGGGGGGGGGGAGGGAGAGGGAGAGAGAGAGAGAATTGTGCCCAAGTAATGGACTGTTGATAACATGGAGAATCTGAAATATAGTTGGATTGGAGAGAGTAGGGAAATGGGAAAAGCTCCTCAGTGTTCTTCTAGTAAGATTTCTTTCTCTCCTTCCATGAGTAGGCTTTGGGATTTAACAAATATTCCTGTTTCCCCTCTAAAGAGGGGCACACCTTCTGTTTATGTTAGGTGCCTGTCACACGCCACAACTTTTCTGAGAAGGAGGGTGACGTATGTTCTTTGCACATACTTTATGATTTGTCCTACTCTCTTTTGGATTGTGCTTTTGGCCATGGGTCACCAACGTCTGTGGTATAATTGTTACGCTCTTCGTTGTTGTGTACAAAAGATGTGAGTTTGATTTCCACGAGCGAGTGAGGAAGTTTTCACTCAAGCACCTCTGTTTGCCTGCCGAATGCTGCATACAGCCCAGCCTGGGTTGGCCCTGACAGACTGTCGAAGTAGGTGCCATTCCGCTGGACCTGAATTGTGCCAATAGGGGTATAGATCCTTTAAGATTTTTGCAACCACGGGCCAGTGCCTGAAAAAAAAATGCAGCCTCATTATAGTTCTTACTGCGTGTCTCTCCATGTTCAAGTAAAGTGCTGTAAGTAAAATTATTTACTTGCGTAGTCTTTATTTATTTTTATTTCTTAATTATCGCGTGCAAATGATGCATTCTGCTTTGTAAAATAAGGTGAGGATCCCCTGGATTCTTATGAGATTTCTCTTTCCGGACTAGTTGGGTGTTGTTCGTTCTTATGTTTTTGAATTTTTACAAGTTTTCTCTGTTTGTCTTAGAATTACCTTATCTAAGAATTTTAACGAGTTCTCTCTCTCCTGTGTGAGAATAAAGTGAAATTATGATATTTTTTAAAACAAATTCTCATTCCCTATCTTAGAATAAACTTCTCCACTTGTAAACAACACACAGAAACAATATATTATAATGTATATATCTCATGCATATCTCTGTTCTGTTCCCCAGCAGCACGACTTCAGCGAGATGTTCATCCACCAGGTGATCCACTCCATCGAGTTCTGCCTGGGCTGTGTCTCCCACACCGCCTCCTACCTCCGGCTCTGGGCTCTCTCACTGGCTCATGCACGTAGGTTATCATTATCTCATCGTGGTGTTTGAGCTGTCACCTCTTAGTGCTAAAGATATTTTACATTCTCTCTCCCCCCTCTCCCATCCCCAACCTGCCAGGTTGGTTTGATAAATATGTTTCCCTCCCCACCCCAACGAAAAAAATTGGGGGGCAGGGGGATGGATGGGATGGTGGTGTTAAGCCTGTGACTTCCTGTGTTGAAATATGATGGGTGGGTGGGACTCCACCGCTGTCTGTATTTTATCGTTAAAAAGAGCCTAAAATAGTTACTATTAGTAATGGTCTGTGTGCACTTTCTCTCCTCAGAGCTGTCGGAAGTGCTGTGGCAGATGGTTCTCCGCATCGGCTTCATGCCGGGAGGCTGGGGCTTCATCGCCCTGTTCATCATCTTCCAGGTGTGGGCCTGCATGACCGTGGTCATCCTGGTGCTGATGGAGGGACTGTCTGCCTTCCTGCACGCCCTCAGGCTCCACTGGTCAGTACTGTCTTGTCAGGGAGAGTCGTTATGGTGGTAGCATAGATGCCAACCAGAAAAATATGTTTAATATTTTTTGGGAGTCTGAGTACGGAAGTCCATTTTTTTGTATAAAAGAGTACAAATTCTGTTTTCTTTATGCTCTTCACTAGCCCCTTATTTTGTGAGGCATTGTGGTGAAATGAGACGCCCGTCAAAATAAAGAAATCAAAGAAATTGGCATTTTTCTGAGCGTTGGGCAATTTTTTTCTAATTTTCTTTTTTTGGGTCAACACTTTTTATACCTATTTAAAAACACATTTTTGTTTGGATTTTACTTAAAAACATCGATTAAAGGCACAAAAAAAGTCAATTTTCAGTTTCCGAGGACTCAGGCTATGGAAATTACCTAACTTTGGTGGCCATTTTGTCGCCAATTTCACCTCTGAAACCTGGTGGCCTTGACCTCCTTCAATCACAAATATTTAGATTTCTATTCAACATGGATAGATATTTCTTCACCAAAAGCAAAGCAAATGAACAGGTTTGAAGATGATAGAAATAAACCTATATGCCCAAAAATTGACGAGCGCCTGCTTCCACCACGTCGCGACACATTTACTCCAGTTTATTTTACAATGTTTGTGATCAAGCCATAGGTGTGAAATGTTGGATTATTTTCAAAACGCCTAAAGTTTCTTACTTTACTTAAAAACTGTATACCTTTGTTTACTGCTTTTAAACAGTAATGCTGTGTTAGAAATAAAGATAACAAAAAAACCCAATGATATTGTAACACCTCTAGTCTTTGGCACTCGTATGACCTTATTGTCTTGCTAGTGCCAGGATAATACTCTTACTAAAGCTAATTAAACTCAAACACACACCAAAAAAACTTGTGTTTCAGGATTGAGTTCCAGTCCAAGTTCTACGACGGTCTGGGTCACAAGTTTTCTCCTTTCTCGTTTGGTCACATTCTGGATACAGGCGTTGAGGAGTAACTGCTCTCCCGTGTAGGAGGAGACGGAAAGAGGACATCGGCAAGATATGAAGACCAGAAGAGAATAATAATATGATGATGCCCTCTGAAAGGAATGAAGGATTAAAAAAAAAAAATAGTAGCAGAGATGTTGTTGTACCTTCACCCACCCAAACACTGTGTGCTGCTTGTCAGTGGCTGCCTCATTCCAGACTGTAATATTGTTTCTGAATGTTGTTTAGAAGTGGAGATGTTTTAGCTTCTACATTTATCTTCGTGGTGGATTTTACAAGCATTTTCTTGTGTGTTCATTCAATCAAATTGCCGTTGCTGTGTCGGAATTTTTTTTTGTTTCTTAAATTTTTCTTTTTTGGGGGAGGGGAGAGGTAGGATTTGAGAAAATTTTGAAGTTTTCGAAATTGAACACATTATTAACATTTTATGATGATGTTCGTATGCGCCATCATAATTGAAGACATTTACTCTAGCTTAAGTCAAGCACATTATTGTGATTTGTACATTGGAGATGTACACGCACCTTTGCACACACAAACAACACACCTGTCTTCTTCTCACTTTATTGTCGTAAAGTGTTGTAATGTGCAAAATGATTTGACGCATTTTTGTTTTGAAACGTGCACACAGGCACACACATACACACACACCCACACATATCCATACACTCCCAAACAAACACACACACACGCGCGCGCGCGCGCACATGTGCACTAGTACATACACATGCCCCTCTTCATCTCACTTAAGTATTTAATTGTGCAAAATGATTTGATTTTGATGAATTGTTTGATTTTGAATGAAGTTACAAAGTAGTATTCGCTGAGTTTTTTTGTGCTCTTTATTGCTTTTATTTGTGGTGTTTTTATTTATTTCATTTCAGTTTTGAGGAAAAAAAAGAAATTGTTTTAGCATATACTACACGATATCGTACATGACATAATGGCTCGGAGAAAGATCTGTGTACAGTTCACGTTGTTCATTATTTTGGTTTTGTTTTGTTCTACTCAGTATTTTAGCGGACACGTTGGAGTAAATTTACGGCTGCTTTGATGAATTCTAATTCCTCCCTCTCCATCTAGTACATTGATGTACATGCCCTGGTGCAGATGTGTTGTGAGGTGTTCACAGAGCTGTGAAGTGATATATATAATATATATATATATATATATATATATGTGTGTGTGTGTGTATTGGTATGTTGTTTTGGTTTGTTGGGGTTTTTGTTTTCCTGTTCAAGATTTTACTCTTTCCCCCTCATCCTTTTGTTACTCAGTTTTTTCAGGGAGGGGGGGGGGGGGGGGGGTAACTTGTGCATTTCTCGATTTGTGAAATGTGCTGACAAAATGAGTTGCTTTTTGGATTCAAGCCTTAAGGAAATAGATACATCATGCTTATAGGTGAAGTTTTTTACAGTTTAAAAGTTTGAAATAATAAAAGCCATGTTATAGTTAAAGAATATGGCATCAAAACAAAACTTGTAAATTTAACCCTAGTGTCAATTTTTGGCCAATATCTTCATTTGTGGACTGCAAGAAGTAACTCATTTTGTCAGCACACCTCACATTTCTCCTATCTCTGTCTGGTTTTTCTGAAATTTTTTATTTTCATTTCTCTCATCCCTGTCATATGGACTTTTCTCTTTTTGTAAGGTAAAGAAAAGAACCGCAACCACACTTTAATTTTCCATCTTTTCTTTTTCGACTCGTTGAGATAAAGAAAAATTGAAAATTTACTCTTGAACTTTCAAAATAAAACAAGATACGAGTCAGTGGGAAAGAGTGAGCTACCTGGAAATGGTTTTGAAGCACCTGAAGCTGTTTGTTCATTTCTTGTCCGTTCAGAGTCCAAATTGGGGGGGTTCTTTAAACTATGGATTTCCCTGTCTAAGTCGAAAGCTGTCAGGAGATTTCATTATAATTTTTTTAATTCTGCTTCTTCCATCTCCATCAAGTTTCTGAATTTTTATATTTTCCTCTTCTCACCTTTCTCATATGGGCTCTTTTCTTTTTGAAAGGTAAAGGAAAGTTCTGTCCCAGCAACTTGTTTTCCGTCTTTTTTAAAAACTCTTTGAGATGACTGTCTGTGGCACCTGTCTGAGACTTCCAGCCTTCTCATAACACCCATCATTGCACACTGCAGCTTCGTTTTTGTTAATGTCTATTCTAGAATGTGAATTCGTGTATATGATTGGACATGATACTGACACCACTGTCAAAAGACAATCTGTGAAGAGATCAAGTGAAATAGTCCTGGATGTATGAGACTGATCACTCTATCGATTTTGTGCAAGTTCGGTGTAAAAGCTTTAACTATGATTCAATGGTTAAAGATATTCTTTGCATGCCTTTGGCTTTTGTAGGGAATAAAACAATTAGAATGCAGTTGTTATTTTGGTTGTACCATAAGAGTTTTTCGCTCAGAAGTGATGTGTAGCTGAAAAGGGAATATCGTTACTGACTTAAGGAAATTGAATAATTATGTTTGACCCCTTTTACAGGGTGAGCAATTAAATAGTATGGAGTCAAGAATTTTTCTTGCAATGATGACATGTATAAGTCTGTATAATAGTTCTCTGTGAAAACACATCAAAACGGAAGTGCTGTAATTTGTAGAGTGTCACTAGACATTTCCACTGTGTGAACTCCATTCTGAAAGTGAAAGAGAAGAGAACATAACTGGAGTCAATACTGTGGGCAAGTTGTTTTTAGGAAAAAGAATTGTTGCTGAAGGTGGCTGAGAACATACCTATGATAAGCCAGGTCCATGTGTGGAAGTATGGGATAGTCTCCAGAATTTCCTGAATGTCCAGTGTGGGTTGTCAAAAACTACTGGTTTGATGGTTTTAAGTTACAATCAATCAAAATGCTCACAATGGAGTTATACTATGTATTGAGTGAATTCCAGGTGTTCGTCTGTAGCATTTGTATCTCTATCACACGTTTAAGCCATATTGAAACATTTTTCTTGTCCCTGACCTAGGTATGACTGTTTTTTGTTGTTTCTTTTGCATTGCTTAAACACTTTTATTTTGTTTTTAGTTGTTTTTTTTTGCTTAGAATTTTGTTTCAGCATATCATTGCCAAAGATCTCCACTCTTATTTGGCTTTTGTTTTTAAATCTTCTAGAAATTTGATGATTCTGCCAGCCCCTGTAGTGCAGTGGGCTTGGAACATGGTCTGCTGTGCGGACGATGGATTGTAGAGTTTTAGAAGGACTCAAATTTCCTGTATATCTAGGAATATTTCTTCTTGGCCTGGTGGAAAGAGGAGTCAATGCTCCTGCTTTGGAATGATGCTAAAGAGTTTTAGGTTAGACCCCCCCCCCCCCCCCCCCCACTTTAATGATTCCCTGCTTGTGTTCAAAAGTAAAGTTGTGTAATTCTCTAAGTTATGGACAGAACTGAGAGAGATTAAGGTAGAAAAAAAGAGGAAAGAACGACAGGACTGTTGTATTCTTGTCTCTGTTCCAGGTTTTTTTTTGGTGTGTTTTCAAGCATTAATTATTCGAACTTTAGGAGTAAAGTTTTATCAAATACCCACAGCCATTGTACCACATAATAATGTATGAGTCATGAGCAAATATTGTGTTTGAGCCATTACTGAATCCGTTCCCTGTGTTGTGTCTATGATTTTCATCACTGATTATGTATCTTGGGTGTCCCATTTAGGGCTTTTCTTTCTTTCTGTCCTTTTTTTTAACTTTCACTTTGAGTTCATTTTTGTGGGCTTGCCATGTTTTCTTTCTTTCCTCCTCTCCCGCGCTGCGCTGAGGGAAAAAGGTCATGTTGAGATAATCTGTGGAACTGATATTTTAGAGGACTTGTGCAATGACTGTATCCAGAGTTTCAGTTATTTTTTTGTCTCTTTTGTTTGTTCACCAATGCACTTCTCGTGATACTGATGGCATAGTTTGCCAGCTCAGTAGAGACCATGTGCGTGTGTTGATCATAATTAACATTTTTCGTTTTCAGATTTCACCCCGCAGACTGTTACATTTTGAGGTTAACAAAATTCAGCATTATGGTTCCACCGTCTTGACATTGCATTGTGGAAATGTAGAACGTTTCTTGTTATGTGTTGTCTTGTAAAATTAGGAAGATGGCAATATATATATATATATATATATATATATATATATATATATATATATATATATATATATATATAATATATATTAATTTATATCGGGTGTATTTCTGGAGATATAGGCAATGTAAATACCTGCTCAATGTCAAGGACACCTCCATGACTCGACAAGGCCTACTCTGAGCAAAGCAGGCTGTATCAATAGACTCAAGTAATAATTAATGCTTGACGTGGTCCTTGTCTTAAAAGTTTCTGCTTGTGTTAGTACTACTACTTTTACACCTGTGTTACTACCACTACTTTTACCACTTTTTTGTCCCTTTACGTTTTGCCTTTGGTGTCTTTGTCAGTAGCTGTGTGGTAAATGTAAGCATAGCTAGCTCCAAATCTCTCATGTTGTACTCTTCTCCTGTGAGAGCTATTTATTCTTTCTCTTTAATTTATTATTGTATTCTTATTATCAGAAACTCTTGTGGTGCCAACAATACGTAGGCCTGCGCGAGATGGGTAATGTCTGATTGCGGTAAGATTTAATGTTCAGCTCACTCACAGCCTGTTACAGTTTGTCCTGTAGTGTTGAATGTGTTGTGCCAGACGACACATAGGGGAATGCAGAGTTATGTAAATAGAGAAAAAGGCTCATGGCATATTATACTTGTTTACCAAAAGTGAAAGTGAAAAAGGCTGACTGAATAGACCAATGTGCCCCTCAAGGAGGCTTTCATTTCCTACCTGTTTAGCAGTTTGAAAGTGTTGAGTTCGAAACTTTGTGCCACTGACCTGTCTTGTGGTTTATAGCTACCAGTCTTTTTGTCTTTTACATGCTCTCGTTGAAATCCTGACATTACTTTATTGCCAAGAATAAAGATGTGCGGAGAGGGTACCGGTATCAGGGCTACATCCAATGGAAGATTACGGGAATTTTTATAAAGAGCTATTATTGTGAGGGAAAAGTGATCCCAGTCATGTTTATGAAGGAGATCTTTATGATTTAAATTCTGGAGCTTGTATGTAAGCAACTAGGGATTTTTCTTTTTTTCCTTTTTTTTTCATCACATAAATGATCCTTTCCCTGTACACTTTTTGCCAGTTTTTTATTTTATAATGTTCTTCCTTCACCTCTAGGAACTTGAGATTTCATCGACTATTTTAATCCTTTTTTTTTTCCCACCATGTTTAGCCAAACTTTTAATTTGTACTAGCTACAAGGCACTTATAGGTTAAGAAATGCCTCGCACTGATTTCACATACACAGAGTGATTATGAGCACTGCAAATTGTCCAATTCTCCGTTCCTGACACGTGTGTAGAGTCAGTACTCAGTTGTAATGAGGGCCTCCTGTGTAGTAGTTTTTTGCTGTTGTTGCAGAGGGTGTCTCAACTCAAAATACAAGCATATATTAAATTATTGTTCTTGTGTGGAAAACTGGGATCAAAATGACTGTGTTGGACAAACTTGTATTTTGCAACATGTTCAGAACTGAGTTTGACCGTGCTTCTGTTTGCTAACGCTGTAGATTCTGGATCGAACTGGATTTTTAAGACTGCTGCACACAGACAGTACTGTATGTAGTGGGAATCAAGGTTGGATAAACTTATTATATCCGAGTGCTAAAACAGACTGGGACTCAGTTGTCTAACTCAAATTACTTTCTGCAACTTTCAGGTTGTTTAAGTTCATTTATTCCATTTTCGTGGTAAACACAAGAGTAGTACGAGGGGCTAAGTAATGCGTGCTTCGGGATAGATTGGTTTTCCTTTTTTGTCTGGTTTCCTAAACCGTTCTTAAAGAAATTGAACAATGATTTATTTCCTTCGTAATGGAAAAGTTTCCATTCTATTACAAAATGTTAAACAAGGATATTTTGAGTCTCAGATTTTCCCACCTTGGACCAGGTGCCATCGATATGCTATCTTAGTTTCATGTCCTTTTATGAGATAGGGGTTGTTCTGCTATTTGATCATAAGTCAGTTTGATTGTCTTATCGGGGGACTGTTATGTCTTGTCGCCGCCTGCAATTTGTCACCTTGATCACAGACTGAGGGGATAGGAAGATTAGTGAGCTATCTATCACTTTTCTTCACCATGTTCCGACAAGTAGAGGAAAACTTTGGTTTATGTGAATGCTTTTTGTCTGGTGTGAGAGCTCCTGTGGTGAGATGTTTCTCATCGATTGAATTTACCCGTACTACTGTAGCAGCTGGATGTTTAGTACTGGATGTTCAGGCTGTTTTGTGGTTTCAATAAAGTTTGGTGTTACTCTACACTCTCTTGGTTGTCTCTCTTGCCCAGATCATCAAACTATTTGAAGTTTTTTGAGCCGACTTGTACATGATCTCAAGCATGTTGAGCCCCCTCATGCCGATCAGAAATTCATCACATAATAATATCATGCACGCAATTTATTATAATGATGATAGGCCGATTTTGGAATCAGAATATATGCCCCCTTCTCATACTCAAGGTTGCGTTGTAGGCCAGTACATAACATAATATTCTATTTCTCACATAATGAAAAGTTTTGTCAGTGACAAAGTATCATAGAGATCTATTTCGAGTGTCTCAGATTTTTCCCACTTTGCTCACGATGCCAACAATATGCGGGATGGGTTCTCTTTCACTTAAGAGATTTATTTTTAAAATGTTTTAAAATTTTGTTGGGGGCTGCATTTTGATTATGGGTAACTTGCATTATCCTTTTATCGGGAGGGGGGGGGGGTCCTCGCTATCACATGTAATTTATTGAGATCACCAAATACTGGGAAAATTTGAAGATAAGAAGCTAGAGGCTATCGCTGGAGGGAAAAAAACATTGAAAGTGCTCAAAGCAAAAATAAATTGGACAATCAATTGAACATGACCCTTGTTTCCACAACTTCACCCAAATTTCTCAAGGAACATTTGAAAGTGTAACGCTTTACTATACATGTACTATAAGACTGCGTGCTTCCCAGGAAGTTGAGATTGTTTCAGAATGCTGTCAGGTCTGCTGGAGTAATAATAATATAGATTCTAAAGCGCATGGAGTTAAAGCTTGCTGTTGACGGGAAATTTGCAATATACAAAATTAATGCTATCTATCTATTAGGTCTATTATTAATATTATTATTATTAGAAGACTTGTGCCAAGATGGAGCACAGCACGGGGCTGACTGGGATACAAATAACATCTTAAGCAGACAACAACAAACTTTTCCTCTGTCGTTTATCGAACTCACGCCTTCTACGTGTGCGATGGCGAAGAGTCTAATAATATATTTGCCACAGAAGCTATCCCCAGAAGTTTATGAGCTCAGGCCCACAATGATGTCTAGCATTTTATTTCCGTAACACGGTGCTTCGATGGGTGGTAACTCGGCACAATTGACACCAACATTCCAACAATTGCGGAGTTGCTGTGTAAGGACAACAGTCTATAAGTTAGGTTATTCTTTATTAAACTAGATACTGGCAAACTGGTTTGGTGTTTTGTCACATACACACATGCGCGGGCGCGCGCGCACACGCACACGCGCACACACATTCGCACCCATGCACCAACCCCAATGCATTCAAGATTGTTGATCACCGATTCTCTCTCTCTCTCTCTCTCTCTCTCTCTCTCTCTCTCTCTCTCTCTCTCTCTCTTTCTCTCTCTGCGCGCGCGCGCGTGTGTGTGTGTGTGTTCGTGCGAGCAGTTGCGAAAGCTGACTCGTTTGACAGGGTAAACAGATACAAAGAACAACACAGAGATGAGACCACACATGAAAAGCTTTCCCACAGTGACAATAGGAACATAATTTACACTTTTTATTCGAGGCGCCTTCACGGAGTTGTGAATGAAAACAAACCCTGAATTTCTTGTTGTGTATTCACCACCAAAATGTTCTAGAAAATATCTTACTTATCATGCTTATTCTCATTTTAGGCAAAACGTAAGTATTAACTTGTAACATGAGATACCAATATTATTCGTCGCTAGATTTTTAACAGTAAAATTGACTAAGATGTGAAACTCAAATTGAAGGCAAAGAAGCAGAGATGATATTACTACATGTGCTTAATGTATTATCTATTTGGTTTTAAATTTGACTGTCTTTTCTATTTCTTTTGGTAAGTGCTTTGCTGCGCTCGCAACAGCATAACGCTGGTGGAGTGATGAAACCTCGTAACCCTCAATTTTTTCGAAATTCGTTTTTTTGGCTTAATGTCTTCTCCCAGTCCTTCTTCACAAAGTGTCAAAAGCTCTAGGTCATATTAGTAAGTGAAAGTATGAAAAATACTTAATAAGAAAACCCCGTATGTTTGCCCCCATGATATCCTGGCGTGATGAAACCTCGCAACCCTCACCTGGTGCGCCGATCTGCTTTTGCGTGGTTTCATCACTCCCGGTTTGAGAGAGCGGCGTGCTTATACGAGGTTCTGGACAAGCCTTCTTTATGAACCGGCTTAATTGAAGCGCTCATAACTGACATTGTCTGGTGCATTTAATGTATCTGACGGAATAAAGAAATATTTCATTCATTCTTTTATTCATTCACTTTATTTCAGTCAGTTCAGAAGTTCAAATATGGTCATAAGTGAAGTACTTACATTGTGTTAATCTATTAAAAATCCATTCATAAGGAAGACTAACTTGCTGATAATCAAGATGTTCTCATCGAGCACAAATGTAGTTAATATTTAAGTTAAGGCAACAGTCACACCTTGAAATGACAGGGGACAGTAGTCCTTACTTAGACTAGGTGACAGATCTATGCACTCTCCTGATGTCAACAGGCCATTCTGTTTATCAAAGAGAGGGTAAGGTTTCGCATCTTCTCAGACTATGAATCCGCTGTGTAGTCGAATCCTCCAGTTTTGGTTGAGACCGAATAAAACTGAACTTAAGCATGGTCTTGGTGACTCTGAAGTCTTTAGAGGATATTGTGACAAATTTGTGCCTCAACAACATAAGTAATACGGACATTTCCGAATCTGTATTGAATATCTCCTTCTAACTGTGCTCATCACCTAGATCTTCATACCCTACAAAGGCTGGTTTGGAAACCACTGAGCAGACCACGTTCCATGAATTGACCCCACCCACCATGTCGCAGTCCTTTCTAGGGCTGTCCCTGATATGTGGAGACAAGGAAGTGTCAGCATCATCCCAGACTGAGTCTGCACCAACAATAGTGTCGCCTGGAATCATACCCCAAACCATACTGACGTTTCACCAGGCAGCTGTAAGTCAGATGCTGAATTATTACCTTCGAGGTCACAGCAACACAATCTGTAGACCATATTCAGGCACCTTAGCCACTTTTCCTGGAGCCTGTTCCCGAGACACAGCTCATTTGTTATGCCAGCTTAAATGATGCTCCACAGAGGAAAAGAACGGGTTTTAAGGAGTGGCAACAAATAAGCGAAAAGCCATCCGTGGATCACAGCAGGATCGGAACGCATAAGGGTTCAATGAAAAGCCCAGCTAAGTTATTGAAACCAATATGTGATTGCAAGAGCTGGACTCTGAAATATAAAGGGCTCTCTGAAGTTGATAGACATTCTAATTTTGATTTAGTGTGGTCCCTCTCATGGGATGACTAGTGGACCTCGGAGGAGGTATTCAGAGACAAACCAGAGAGGGAATACCTTCAATAAACACTTTTAAAAGGTGGCCATAGGGTGCCAGCGTGTTAAAAGGTGTTCCTGAATTGAACTGGGTTGGATGAATGATTTGTAAGAAACATTTAGAACCAATAATTATCAAAGTAAATCAGATATCTACAAAATATATGCACAAGTCTGCCAAGACCACGGGAGGCGGCCTCTCAAAAGACCCACCCTCGATGAAGGACTCAAGCAGAATAACGTGTCGCTGTTCCTGTCAAAGATAGATACCACCTTTGCATCAGTCGTGAAGTTGACCATGTGCTGGGGGATCTATTAAGGTCATATGAGCGCGCGGGACACATTAAACTTTTCCAGTTGGTGGGAAATTTTGAATTTTGCCCGGGTGGCGGCCGAAGCCTACTCTTATCGAATTTAGACCACTAAGGGATCTTTAACGTGCGCAACTTGCACACGAGACCTCCGAGAATTTTCGCCCTTTTCCGAGAATGCTAGGCGTAGATCCTTCCTACCAGAAGACCAGGGGTGTGGCGGAAAGATAGCAGTTAGAAGGAGCCGAAGAGAAACAGTTGATAGGCTACAGAAAGAGTCATGAGCATAGAGGAGGGGGCGAAGAAGGTAAGGGTGTAATCTGGTGTAATGCTACTTTGAGCATAGATTTGAACTCGACTCAGTTGTTCGGGTAAGACATGTTTATTTTCGTAACCGGATGAGGTCCGAGGAAGAAGCGCCCAACAGACTTATTAGTGGGCAGATTTTATACGAGTTGACTGCCAACCTGATTTTACCTATTAGTACACTCTACATCCCCCTCCCCCTTTAAAAAAATAAAATAAAATAAAAGGTGATATGTTTACCCATATGATGGACAGATTTGAAATTTTTATACTTTATCAGTTAATCAAATCTCCGTGCACACCTGATTGTTTTTAAACAGCCAAAGAGACCTTTCACTCAACTCAACCTATAATAATGCAAACTCAACATTTGAAACAAATAATCGCAATACATGTACATGTATATATCTAATAGATCCCCTCCAAAGAGTTGGCGCAAATAAGGTCTACTGTCTACTTCACAAATTTCAAAATCACTGCATTCAAAACATTGAATACCACAATAATACCACAATCCCAAACAAACCTTGCAGTAGGACTTGACAACAGATTTAGCCACCTCGTATAACACAATGTCATTGACTATGGTGTTTGTATATAATACACAATTTATATAATGTTCATAAAATGTTCATGAGACCTTGGACTTCTGGTAAGTGCTTCTGAATGTCAATTCTCTTATTTGAAAACAATGTTTATAATGTTTCAGTTACTTCGTTTGGTTCGCTTTCCACAGTAGAAGTAGTATTGGTGTATCATCAATTAGACAAACAGATGGATAATGATCTCATGATCAATTGTTCTTCTAAGAACATTAACTTAGTGTCATTATTGCAGAGAGGTGTGAGTATGAAGGTGTTAGCGGTCGCTGCACTTGGCCGTATGAATTTGTACCTAATCTTTGTATCTGGTAGGCACTTTAACAGCACGACCACTTTTGGTTGTGTATGGTGCGTTTGTGTGATTGTTATTGCCCGGCGTCCTTGGAGCCATGGTTTTGGCTTACTGAGATTGAGAGTAGGTGGGTTTGGGAACCCGGCCTGCGATCGCGGAGAGTATCCTTCTCGATCACTGCGTTGTCGTTTGTTTGGCATAATCTGGGTTTCGGGTGACGATGATTTATTTTCTCTTAGTTGTACTCTGTTCCTTAAAAGAAATAATAATAATAATAATAATAGATAGCATTTGTATAGCGCATATCCCCGCTCAACAGCAGGCTCTATGCGCTTTACACTATATTATTACCCCAGCAGACCATAGAACACTCCGAAACATTCTCAGCTTCCCGGGAAGCATACAGTGCAAGCGGCTGATTAAGCGCTCAAATACTAACAAACTGACAAGATCTTTCGCTGTCTATAGCTGGGTACCCATTCCCACCTGGGTGAAGTGAGGAAAATTCGTGTAAAGTGCCTTTCCCAAGGACACAACGTCGGGCCCTTGACGGGATTCGAACCCACGACCTTACGGTTGCGAGTCCGAGAGTCTAAAAAATAAAATAAAAGTTGATATGTTTACCCATATGATGGACAGATTTGAAATTTTTATACTTTATCAGTTAATCAAATCTCCGTGCACACCTGATTGTTTTTAACAGCCAAAGAGACCTTTCACTCAACTCAACCTATAATAATGCAAACTCAACATTTGATTTCCTTCTCACTACGTTGCCATCATCATCTTTCCTGACGAGATAGCTCCATGGTTCTTTCCTTTGTTTTTCTACCGTTGCTCTTTTCCAAAGATTTGTGTGCGGATCGAGTGTAGTAACCTGTTGGTTGACATACAAAGGTGGAAGGTCTTTAGCAGTTCTATCATGATCGTGTTTTTGAACATTAATTTTGTCTTTTAGTGAGTTCTTCATTTACCTAGTCTCTTTGTTTAGACTCCCATCAAGTGAGTCTTTGATGGGAGAGTGTCTTTCACTTATCTGTCAAACATGATTTCAGCTGGACTGTTCATTTTGTTGCTGATGGGTGTTGTTCTTAGGCGTAAGAGTATGAGTCCCGGGACCTTTGAATGAGAGGCCAACACCTTAACCTCTTGGCCACGAGAGCCCCCCTGACTGTCTTTATAGATCTAGCGTTTCAAGGCCAGGAGTTGCTGGCATAATCAGGCTTGACCTGGTTATAGTTATAGGGCTGTAAACAGTTGAGGGGGAAACAAACAAACAAGTACTTACAGTAAAGTAGCCGTAAGATTATTTGGAGTTATTTTCCCTTATCATTTTGAGGTATTCTACCGGTTTAATTAATAGATCTAGTAAACTTGCATTATCAGTGTTTGTTACTGTCTATGAGAGAAGCCCGAAAGGGATGAACAGGGTATTTATGTGGCAATGAACCAGTTTCGAGTGTTGTGCACACTGCTCATTAGTGATTTCATGAAGGTCTATAATACATGTATTTATTAAATTCATACGGTTAACATCTATCACGGTCTGTGGGTGAATTTGACTGCGACGATGATCCCCAATTAAGGAAAGGAAGCAGTGATTTTTTTAAAAACTTTGTAGCGCGCGCGCGCGTATGTGTGTGTGTGTGTGTGTGCGCGCGCGCGTGTGTGTGTGTGTGTGTGCGCGCGTGTTTGTGTTTGTTTGTGCGTGCGTGCACGAGAAGATGACGTGCTTATCGTCCTTGCTGACCTTTCAGCATAAGAAAATAATAGTGCACTATTATCATGCCGGCCTGCCCTGAAAACATACCCAGCAGTAGCTTGGCTAAGTTTGGAGTGAAATACCCCTCCATGACACGAATTCTATTTCACAAACATG
>NW_004797451.1:466003-471983 GCF_000002075.1 Aplysia californica
CCCAAAGCTCTGTGAAAGACATACCTTTCAACACCGCCAAAATGCAGTTTAATACAATGGTCAAGGCTTACAATGATCTTGCTTTTCTTTATTCCTGATAGTATGAATATAACAACGCACAAAAACTACGCTGTTTTTGTTTGTTTGTTTGTTTGTTTGTTTTTTGTGTGTTTTGTTCTGCTTTGTTTTTGGTCTAAAAAGTACCTAAACGGACCTGAATGCTTATTGCAACATCGACGATATAGTACAATGTATATTGTAGCCCCCTTCTTGTTCTTTTGCTTTTGTGTTCATTTTCTTGTTGTTTGTGCTCTTGTTCTCATCCTCAATCTCCCCCTCAACTTATGTATATAGAGGTATAGCTTCGTACAGTTAGTTGCAATAAGAATTTTACGGCCATCGCAACACAATAAGGTCATATAAATGCCGAAGATTAGAGGTGTTACAAGAGAGTAACAAACACTAAATAGGAGGAGAGATGAGGACGACAGATTATGTTTAATAGGAAACAAGGAGCAAACCACAACAGAGCACCCACTAACCACCCACATACTATTTCTATCAGACTATAAACGAACAATGAGTGTGTGTGTGTGTGTGTGTGTGTGTGTGTGTGTGTGTGTGTGTGTGTGTGTTTGTGTGTGTGTGTGTGTACAGATTATTGTTTTTCATTGTGAGTATATTCTGTGTCCAGAGCACCCGCTATTGCTACGCTAATATCCGACATGCTATTTCTATTTATAAACAAACAAACAAAGTGTGAGTGTGTTGTGTGTCCACAGGCCATGCAGCCCGAGTACCGGGCCTACCAGCAGCAGGTGTTGAAGAACGCCAAGGTCATGAGTCAGGCGCTAGTGGACAGGGGCTACTTCGTCGTCTCAGGTCTGTTGGTGGGAGCGGGCGGTTGGTGGGTGCTCGGAAAGAGTATTTAGTTTTGTGCTCCGCAGGGTTTTTTCTGCACTTTAACGTTGCTAGTATTAGGACATCAAAATGTTTTAAGGGGAGGAGAAGGGGAAGGTGGAGACAGAGGTGGATGGGGAGGAAATGAATGCAATGCTGGAAGAGGAGGAGGAGGAGGAGGAGGAAGAAGAAGAAGAAGAAGAAGAAGAAGAAGAAGAAGAAGAAGAAGAAGAAGAAGAAGAAGAAGAAGAAGAAGAAGAAGAAGAAGAAGAAGAAGAAGAAGAAGAAGAAGAAGAAGAAGAAGCTCTTAGCCTAAGGTCATTTGAGTCTCACTCCCCTCTCCCAACCATGCCCACACCCGCACACACACTCACACACACACACACACACACACACACACACACACACACACACACACACACACACACACGAATACACGTGTGTGTGTATATATATATATATATTATATATATCCCGGATCGCCACCCCTAAACAAAATACCTGATGTAGAAAAAACGATCCCAAAAGTCATCTGCATGCACTGTCCACCACCAGGGGGCACGGACAACCACCTGGTGTTGATTGACCTGAGGCCAAAGGGCACGGACGGGGCGCGCGTGGAGCGTGTGCTGGAGCTGTGTTACATCACCGTCAACAAGAACACATGTGCCGGGGACAGGAGCGCCGTGGTGCCCGGAGGTCTGAGGCTAGGTGAGGCTTTTGGCTGAGATGCTTTGGTGTCAGAGGTTCTTGGGCGTCTAAGGCTAGGTGAGGTTCTTTGGTGTCAGGGGCTAGGTGAGGCTTTTGGGTGAGGTGCTTTGGTGTCAGAGGTTCTTGGGCGTCTAAGGCTAGGTGAAGTTCTTTTGGTGTCTGAGGCTAGGTGGGGTTCTTTGGTGTCTGATGATAGGTGAGGCTCTTTGGTGTCTGAGGCTAGGTGAGGTTCCTTGGTGTCTGAGGCTAGGTGAGGTTCCTTGGTGTCTGAGGCTAGGCGAGGTTCCTTGGTGTCTGAAGCTAGGTGAGGTTCTTTATTCTTTAGTATCAGAGGCTAGGTGATTCTTTAGTGCTAGAGGATTGTGATTCTCTGGTTTCAGTAGCAAAGTGATTCTTTGATGTCAAGGACTAGGTGACATTGAAGGTGACAGAGGCTAGGTGAGATTATTCTTTAGTGACAGAGACGGGGTGAGGTTGTTGGTGCCATTCCACCTGACGGTCTCCCGGAATGTTTTTGTGCTTCTTGGCGGTCTACCACAGCACAGGGCCGCACTGATATACCATGATATGTTCGAGTTAGCGATCTACTAGTCTGCTACCTAGCCCTAACCCTTATTCTTACCATAACTCCACGAAAGGTTAGGGTATGGGTTAGGTTTGGGGTTTGGATCAAAGTTTTGAGTTTGAGGTAGGGCACGGACAAGAATTAGGGTGGTGGATTACATTAGACTTATAAGACTAGAATATCGTCAAGAGGAACTGTTGTCAGTCTAATCTTGAGGGAAATCGTCGATTAGTACAGACAAATATCGCGGTGTATAGTGGAGTGAGTTGGCACCGGTTCTATCCTGAGTAATCATCTCATTATAAGTGTTGGCGTTGAATTAAAAGTAACCCCTGCTGCCCTCTTTTTCTGTGTAACCCCCCCACTCTCCCTCAAACTAAAAATCCATCGTCTGTGGTCTAGGCCTAATGGTGTAATGGTTATGGTTAGCCTAATCATAACCAATAGACCATAAGGCTCTTCGCCGATGCAAGAAGAAGACCATTAGTAAGCTTCTACACGCATCAGATAACACGCCCGCCTCCTGAATATACGGTTTTTGTCCATGGGGGTGTAAAATGGTTACAGTCTCCAGTCTTAGATTCGTTTCAGTGAAGCTATTATAAAGGGGGGGGGGGGAGTCAGATTAATGACAGGCATTCGAAACTGTATAAGTGTATAGCCCCTTTCAACACATAATGGTTATTCGAGAGGCGGGGTTTCTGATTTTAACATCCATCTCAGACAGGACCGAGCCAAACCGGTGGAGAGTGGAGAGCCTTATAAAGTCTCTAAAAGAACCCAAGTTCAGAATGCCCTGTTGAAGATTCGAACCAGGGCCCTCCACTCGAACCCATAGCCCAGCATAATGACAAGCGAGCTATCGGCACGCTCACTAATGTCAAGTTGTTAATATTGTCTAGCTATTAAATTTGTACTTAGCCCAGATAGCAAATTCTATAGAAGAGAGAAAAATCTGTTTTCATTCTATTGTGAGCTTACTTACATCATGTATTTTTTCTTTTAGCTTTAAAAAAAAATAATTTAGAATTTGAATTTCGACAAAGTATTTTTGAGTACCAAGTACTCAGACTATAAAAGAAGAGATAGACCACGAAAACGATGGATTCGAGGGGGGGGGGGGGTGGTCAAAGAAACCCTGAGAAATTATAAAACCTCAAATTGGAAGAGCTGCAGAGCTGGCCTACCGTAGAATACTACATCTCCTCTCGACGCGTAACGGCAACAGAGGATGAACAAAATAAAAACAAAAGTAAAGTATTTCTTAAGCACATGTAATCTACACCACAGATTAAGAAACAGCAAGTAAAACAAAACAAAAACGTAATGAAAATGTTGGGGCTTAGCACATCTGAACAGCTGGCCGGCATTATTGTTATTAACCCTGCGGAATCGGGCACTCGTCAATTTTGGGATTTGTGGAGTTGTTGGTATCATTTTAAAGATTGTTCATTTGGATTGTTTTCAGTGAAAAATTACTCATCTACCATGAATAGAAGTCGATATATTATTATATTTATTTATTTTTTGTTTTGGTAAGTGTTTTACGGAGCTCGCAACTGCATAAGGTTTTCCATTTGGTAGGAAATTTTGAATTTTGCCCTGGTGGCGACCGAAGCCTACTCTTATCGATTTTAGACCACTAAGGGATCTTTAACGGGCACACCTTGCACACGGGCCCTTCGAGATTTTTTGCCCTTGTCCGAGAAGGCTAGGTGTAGATCTTTCCTACCGTAAGATCAGAGGTGTGGCTGAAAGACAGCAGTAAGAAGGAGCCAAGGAGTAGCAGTGGAAAGGCGGCAGAGAGTCACGAGCCCAGAGGAGGGAGCAAAGGAGATGAGGGGGTGGGGACAGGAAGAGGAGACGAAAGCTGACAATAGAACATTGCTATAGGGTCGGAAAGGAGGTGGAATGAGACAATTTTAGAGAAAAAGATTGTTCGGTCGCTACCTGGATTCGAACCCGGGACCCTTGAATGAGAGGCCAGCTCCTTAACCTCTAGGCAACGAGAACCCCCGTCGAGATATTTGAGGTTGAGGGAGGTGGGGGTCTCTTGATTTCAGAGGTGAAATTAGCGAGAAAATGGCCGTCAAAGTTTGGCGACCTCCAAAGCTTGAGAGTCTTTAGAAAATGCAAAATGACATTTTGGGGCCGTAAATCAGCATTTTTCAGTAAAATCCACACAAAAATGTGTTTTTAAAATGAACCTTTAAGTGTGTTGAGTCAAAAAAAAAATTCGATAAAAATTGCCAAACAGACAGAAAAATGCCAGTTTCTTTGATTTCACTATTTTGACGAGCGCCTGATTTCAGTACGGTGCCTCACCATTTATTCTTCCCGTTGTCTACAGGAGCTCCAGCCCTGACCACGCGAGGCTTCCGAGAATCCGACTTTGTGAGGGCCGTGGAGTTGGTCGACAGAGGGGTGGGGATAACATTGGACGCTCATAGGAGGACAAGTACGTGTGTGTGTGTGTGTGTGTGTGTGTGTGTGTGTGTGTGTGTGTGTGTGTGTGTGTGTGTGTGAGAGAGAGAGAGAGAGAGAGAGAGAGAGAGAGAGAGAGAGAGAGTCATGACTAATGAACAGACAAATGAACTAACAATTGAACCAACCAGCTGACTCACTGAAAGACAGACAGACAGACAGACAAACAGACAGACAGACAGAGTGATAGACAAACTATTTTTATGAGGGATAATATATCTATAACACATGCTATTTGTGTTTTTGAAACGTGGAAATAGCCATGGTTAAATTTGAATGATATTTCCATGTTTCAATTTTTACATGTAGATAATACTACTAACACCTATTTCCATGCTTCAATGCCATCACATTGATAACGCCTATTTCTATGTTTCAATAATACCACTTGTGAAAAAAATTAAATGTTCAGGAAACTTCTAGAAAAGACCTACTCAAAATTTGTAGCAGTTAAAAAGCCCCAAATCTTAGACAATAACTTCTTTACCTAACAGTTTCAGCATGTTAAACAAAATTCAACTTTTGTTATATTTTTTCCAGGCTGAATTCCCAAATGTGGTTTCCCGCGCTCGAGGACTCGGTTGCATCATGTCCTTTGACTGTCCGGATGCCCAGACCAGAGACAAATTGGTTGGAATTCTCAGAACTTATGGTATAGTGCATCTTAGATTATATTTTAAAATTTCTGAGGCAGCTTGGTGAAATCAGGCTCTCGTCAAAATAATCAAAGTCGAGAAACTTGCATTTTTCGTCCAGTTTGTGAATTTTTAAAGAATTTTTGTGTTTTGCCCCAACCCCTTGTGTGTCCATTCAAAAAAATATTGAATAAAGGCACAAAAAAATGTACATTTTCAGTTACCACGGACTCTTAAGCTAAGGAAATAGCTAATCTTTGGGGGCCATTTTCTCACTCATATGAGGTAAAAATCAGGAAACTTCTGAAACCGGGCGACCACACCTCTTTCAATCGCAAATATCTCGACTTCTATTCAAGATAAACGGATATTTTTTCCTCCTTGAAATAAAGAAAAGTGAACAAGCTTTAAGATGATACCAATAACTCGATGTGCCCAAAAATTGAGGAGAGCCTGATTCCACTGCGTCGCGCCTCTAATTTATGCTTGTAGGTGGAAGTTGCCTGAGGTTGTTGTTGTTGTTGTTAGCGATCCAGTAGCATCTGAGCATTAACTCTTCTGCATGATGCCTTTCGGTAATAGTTGCATGTTTGTTCTAATTGTTGTCGTGAGGAGTAGAGGCAATTAGATGTGTGGGGTAGCTTGGGAAGAAAACATCCCCTTAAATCAGTTAGTTTTCTACAAA
>NW_004797451.1:472083-473918 GCF_000002075.1 Aplysia californica
ATTGAGAGAGGGGGGGGGGGGGGCGGGTATGGGGTCACATCTAACGTTACAATTTTACCCCACGTTTTTTTAAGGCTCTTAATTTACTCAATAAAAGTCACACATATAGGCCTACACTTGATACGATAATATTAATATTATGATGGTGTCTCTATTCATTGCTTCCCATCCATTTTTTTTTTCATACCCAGACAACAAAACAAGACAAAAAACAATAGCAAGCATCACTATAGCCCCCTGTTTTGACCGATTTTACTAGGCTTATCATAGCTATTATATTTCTGGTTACATCGTCCTCATCTATAAGCCTACAGAAACTAAAACACTTCATACAATCTCTTTTTCCTACAGAAACGTTGAATGAGTTTAAAACATTCGTGCTGGAGGACAGCGAGATCCAGCAAAAGATTGCAACCCTGAAGGAAGAGGTTCAGACCTTTGCCAAAACGTTCTCCATGCCGGGGTTCACAGACTGGTGAGTCACAGTCACACACGACGACGGGACGGCATCGGACGAACCTTGGGGGAAAAGTAAAGGAGAACTCCACCACCCATGTCTACACGACTAAACCCTGCGTCACGGCGATTATACCCTGCATGCAGCATGACGACGGCATTGAACGAATCGGGGGAAAATGTAAAATAGAACTCCACCATCAATGTCTACACGCATCACGGCGATTAATTAAACCCTCAGAAGATATAGCTGCAAGCCCGAGGATGGTATATGTGAGGCAGCGTGGTGGAATCAGGCTCTCGTCAAAATAATCAAAGAGAAGAAACTTGCATTTTTTCGCAGGTTTGTGAATTTTTATCAAATTTATGTTTTTGGGTTCAACACCTTTCATGCCAGAACTCATTTCTGTGTGGATTTTTTTTAAACACGTTGATTAAAGGCACAAAAGGTGTACATTTTCAGTTACCACGGACTCTTAAGCTAAGGAAATAGCTAATCTTTGGGGGCCATTTTCTCACTCATTTTACCTCTGAAACCGGTGACCCCCACCTCATTCATTCTCAAATATCACGACTTGTATTTGAGATAAACGGATATTTTTTCCATCCTAATAAAGAAAAGTGAACAAGCTTTAAGATGATACCAATAACTCGATGTGCCCAAAGATTGACAAGAGCCGGATTCCACCACGCTGCCTCACATATAGCCTACACTATAACACGGATAGGACGAACACGGAAGATTCGAAATCACATATCCTCCGAACTGTGCCCGCGGTCCCGTGTTTTTTTTCTCCTTCTTTATCATTATAGGATACCCCTCAAACTACGGATCCCTCGAACTACCGAGGCTGGTCCTGACGAATTCGAGCTATCCGTGTTATACTGTAGTAAGGTCCTTTCTGCAAACCAACTGTGGACCCCCACTGTGTGACCCAGGATGTTGTATACAAAGTAAGCAGTTTTAAAAGGAGGTTGGGGGAGGACATGGTGGAAAAAGAGGTTGAAAGGGGGAGAGGGAGAGAGAGAGAGAGAGAGAGAGAGAGAGAGAGAGAGAGAGAGAGAGAGAGGGGGGGGGGGAGGAGAGGGCGTACGTAACTGTTGCCGAATCGTGCTTTATGGGGACTTGACGATGCTGGGTGTTCAACACGTGATACGATTATCTTTATTCCTCGAGAACAGGCCAGCAGATATAAAATCAATGTATTGTTGTCACAGGAAAAGGGAAAGTCAAGGCAGGTCAAATGAGGGAGATAGACAGACTTTGCAGGAAAGGGATATTATATTATTATATTATAGTTGTAGTTGTAGTTATGTGAGTAAGTGAGTCTGTGTATGTGCGTATGTGTGTGTGTGTGTGTGAGAGAGAGAGAGAGAGA
>NW_004797451.1:474742-481044 GCF_000002075.1 Aplysia californica
TATATATATCATCTGCGTTTGTTGCCATTTTTTAGGTCCAAAAGTTGCCAAAAGTTGCCATAAAAATGGCAGAAGTTGCCAAAGAAGTTGCCATTAATTTTCAAGCTTTTAACTCTCTGTGACGACGTATATAATATAGCAATATATTGATAGAGATAACTTTATCTAAAACACCAGAATTTCTTGTACGGTACTCTGTTTTAAGCATCCAGAATAGCTTTTGCAGCCTCACAGAGTGTTTAGTTTTAGTAGAGGTTTTACGGCGCTCGCAACAGCATAAGGTCATATGAGCGCCAGATTAGAGGTGTTATAAGAGAGTAACAAACAAAACCAAAAAAATAAAAATAAAAGAAGGGGAGATAAGGACGATAGAATGTTTCATTGGAAAGAAGAAGCAAACCACACCAGAGCACCGCCAACCACCCACACACAGTGTGTAAAAACGTGAAAAATAAAGGTTTCACAACAGAATGAAATCAAAATTAGAACAGCAAATAAACAGCCACAAAAATTAACAAATAAGGGACGTGTGTCAACCCATCCATAGACTGGCCGTTTTAACCCTTAACGCGTGTAATTCAAGAAAAAGTACATGATCTAACATGTAGATCATGGAATCACACACAAGGGGCCTGCCAGTGTCAGTGTTCGTTTTTGGTGGAGACACGCTGTGACATAACTATAACTTAATTATAACACATTTTTTAAAAATGGTAGGAAGAACACTACGCTATATAAACACATAACAAACAACACATCAGAACAATAAAGAGGAAAAAAATTTAACACACCAACTAAAAAAAACACAACAAAGAGAGAAACATGAAAGAGACACAGCAATATAAATAGTATGTAATGTATAGCCTACTTATGTTCTTCACATGAAAATTACAAATCAACGTAGTGTTAACAAGTGAGAAAGAGAAAGAGACGAAGTAATGCGAAAGTGAAAATATAGAGGTTTGGTTTCTTTTTTAAAAGAATATTATTCCCAGTTTTTGTTGTTGTTGTTGTTTTTAAATTATTTTTTCTTCCCGGCGGTGATTTTTCGTTGGAAAAAGTTTATGCAAAAATCGCGACCGCAATTCGCAGACCCAAAAATGCCAAAAATCGCAGCCGCGATTTGGAGGTCGCGACAAACGCAGATGCTAGATGTATTTTTTAAAAATTCAACCGACAGATTTTTAGTATAACATCTTCTCTCCATTCTATGAAAATTTCATGAAGATTGGAAGAAAATTGGTGGAGTTATTTTTTAAAAAGTATAGGGAAAAAAAGTCGCGTTTTGAGAAAACGTCCGATAAAGAAAAAAACATTGACTTTCTGAGGAAATGATGGTGACAAATATGCTCGGTATGGGAAGAAATGAGGGGGGGGGGGGGGGGGTGGTTGTTGTTTTTTTTTTTTTTTTGGGGGGGGGGTTCTTTCGCTATGAAATAGTTGTAGGAGAGGCTGAGGAAGCTAAAAATGCCTACAGCTCAAATTCAATAATTTTAAGCCGAATCGGGACTTTGGGGGTGTAGCCCCCCACCCCCCTTTTAAGCGAATTCAACACAAGCGGACTCGACTGTACACTGTACATAATAATAATATGTATACTTTCTTCACGATTGACCTGACTATTTTGTTTATTGTCCCAGACCCCAGAAGCTATAAGGAACTCAGCCAGCCAGTGATTAGAATTGAAAAATGATTGTAAATGAGTTGTTCGTTGTGGGGGGGTTTTTCACGCCCCCATCGACGCGACAAGTTACTTGGTGTAGAAGCCGGGGTGCTTCGCCAGTGTCTGTCTGTGTCAGGGCCAACTCGAGGCTCGGGGTATAATTGGGAAACAGACACTTGGGGATATTTGATTTTTTTTTCGCAAGAGGTTTACGGCACGCAAGAGGTTTACGGCACTTGCAACACATTATATATACTTACTTACTTACTACCCATTGCGCCTTATGGAGTTTAGGGCAACAACAAAGGATCTCCAGCTCTGTCTGTTTTGGGAGGGCCATCTTGGTCAACGTCCCCCACGACTGGTTCCAGGATTTCATTTCAGACTCTACTGTGCGTCTCCGGGTCACTTCGGGTCTGCCCCTCTTGCAACACATTAAGGTCATACTATAAGTGCCGAAGATAAGAGATGTCATAAGGGAGTAACAAACACAAAAAAGAAGGAGGGGAGATAAAGATATTTGATAGGAAAGAAGGAGCAAACCACACCAGAGCACCCGCCAACCACCCACATACTCGATTTTTAAAAAATATTTTAAAAACCCAACAAAACAACAACAAAATAAAAACAAAATGAAACAAAACAAAACATACCCAAGGATGAAACGAGTTGAGGCTGGCATCAAACAACAAGGCCAACCTTTTGCACAATATAGGACAACAGGAAGAAAAAGTAGAGATTTCACTAGTCAGTAGTTCGGGAAATATTAGGAGACTCCAGCACAATATATATTTCCAGAAACAAGTATGGACAACATCCAAGTGAAGAGAAGCGCACCGACAAAAGAAAAGCTATTTATAGCAGAGTAAAACAGACAGACAAAAACAAAAAACATAAGGTAAGAAAAGAAGTATAGGACATTTCAGTGGCACCCTCCAATCACCCACCAATCTGAAAAACCATAAATTCTAGAGCTAGGACTCTAAAAACAATTACTCTTCACTCTCTGTATTCAATTGTAAATAAGTCATATTTATTTTCTTTCACAAAGTCATTATGTTGTAACAGTCATAGGCCTGTTGGACCATAAACATAACCTTCAAGTACACACATTAACTATACACATTTACTGATTTACACTCACACGTAGTAACTACATGTATCATTTACACGTATGTGTATCTTACAACATTCATTTACACGTACATGTATAAACTAAAAACATTCATTTTCACATGCATATGTATAAACTAAACACATTCGTTCACACATAGTTTAATATATACTTTCATTTACATGTACATGCATACACTGAAAACATTCAATTACACGCACATTGTATAAACTGAAAACATTCATTTACACATACATGAATAAACTAAAAAGCTTTCATTTACATGTACATACATGCTACTAACGAGGACCCTGAAAATCAACCATAAGCCAAAATGAAATTTAAATTATTATGCTGAATGAAACAACATGTACATTGGACTTCGCAGGAAATAAACTCTGACTGAAAGATCTATTTTTGGGTGTACGAGCGTACTTTTTATAGGCCTGAGGATTACTCTTTTTCCATGCGTATCCACTGACCATATCCGAGACAAGGCGGTAAACATACAAACTTGCTTAAATTTTTCAATACTTACATTGGTGTTCTTCGTTAGTCTCCTTACCATCGCCTTTTTAAAAAAAAGTATATTGTGCGTATGTAGAATAGAGTCTGCGAATTGTTTGAATTCGGGTTTGGGTAAATACATGCACACGAGTACAACAATAGCGATCATTTAGTGAGGTTTTGTTTTTGTATTAGTTAATGAGACATTTTCTGAGCACATAGCGGCAGTGTATTACTTTGACACGCAGTACAAAAATACATCTGAGTTTCACCATGCACCAAACATTTATGCCTCAGAAAATTGTTTTTAAAAAATAATAATAGAAAATCACAATACAATGTACCCTTCATGCATATGTATAATATTACGACCCTCCCCCTCGAACCACACACACACACACACACACACACACACACACACACACACACACATATCCACATGTATAATATTATACAATGAAGTTTGGAAGAGACACGTTTACAGTAAGTATACAAGTTTTCAGTTCGTATTCACAAAGGAAAAATAAGAATATAAAAAGAAAGTATTAAGTACAAATATATCTGAAGTCCTTCCTCACAAGTAAAGTGTTGCAAAAATATTATTCGATAACGCTCAGTGAATATCTTGATTTGTTAGTTTTAGTAAGGTTTTACAGCACTCACAACTGCATAAATAAGGTCAAATGAGCGTCAAGGGGTGGATGTCAGCCTCTCTAGTCTGAACAGCACAAAGTCTGCTTCGACTATTAAGGCATCCCGGAAATAGCAGTTCACAAGAGAGTGACAGACATGCAAAAGAAGTAGAGGAAAAATGATGATACTAAGGATGAGGAAAGAAAAAGCAGCAGTTCGCCTCTATGTTGCTCCAGCACAGTATGAGCATGACATTGATAAATCAATTCTACTGTGCATAAGAACATGTTAATATCCCCCCTTTGGGAATAGCGTAAAGACAAATTCAGTCAGTAGCATTGCCATGGGGGGAGGGGGAGGGGTAACTTAACTTTCTTTCACATCATTCACAAGTTTTAAAAAACAACAAATAAACAATAAAAACCAACATATCAACAAAATGGTGATTGCATAAAAGTGAGTCAACATAAGTGCAAGGGGACAGGCAAGAAAAAATAGGGAAATAAGAAAACAGACCAACTAGGGCACCTTTCAGCCACCCACATAAATACATTTTCCTGTGTATAATACACAAAAAAGATCTCAACAAACAATATACAATTGAGGATATATGCACAAAGACATAAAGATAATATCAGTTTGGTGTTTCATTTTCTCTCCACTGTTCGGTTATAATCTTTTATTACATTTTGAAAGGTCTCAGCACACATTCTTCAACTTTTTATACATTAGACCTTCTACTTACAATTTCATTACATTGTACATCTTCGTCTGTTTCTAGTTTAATATTTATTGACCAGCTAATCGACATATTTCTATTAGAATATAGCATGTTCTAGCAGTTTAATTTCTTTTTTACTGTGTGTTCAATTCCTCACTACATCCAAACCCATTTTCTTGTTTGTTTTATTTGAGTGCAGAGAAGCACATCAACACAATAAAGAAGGGTCATTTAGTGCTGGGAAAAAGTCAGACGGACAGACAAATAAAACAGAGGGAAGTTTCAGAAATAGGACCTACAAGTACAAGTGGCATCTTCCAACCACCCGCACATATCTTCTCTCTGCCCCAAAACTTAAAAGACACTGTGAGCAAAAGAACACACTGGGGAGTACACTCTGGCTGACGGGAAACCCTACAAACATTTTCTCGGGCCACCACTTCAGTAGGAACTGACGCTATTTCATGAACACAAGTTGGAATTGGAAGATGGCTTTTATTTAGAAACTGACAGTACAAGACTCTACGAGTAAAAACAAGAGTACTAGTATAGAAGGTCTTGAACGGTGTAAATTAGTGTAATGGATAACATCCCCTCACATTCCAGATCACACTAGACTCTGAATTTCTCAACAAGTAAAATTACTACAACATTGTTAAAATAAAAGATCCTCGTGTTCCTGACTAAAATTGATTAAAATCCAGCGGGTGGACACAACTATTGCCAAATGCCAACAGAAAGTAAGTGAGGACAATAGCAACACTGAAAAAAAAGAAGGGGTAGACCACAACCAAATGGCAACCAATCATCTACTTTAAGGTTACAGAGGAAGAAAGAATCAAATCACTCAGTGACAAGATGACCGATCTTTACTTACAAACAGACCAAACAATGACATAACTTTATTTTAAATAAATAGATTATGCCTCTGACAGCATGGAAAAGTAGAAATAAGGAGAATTTCAACTTCAACCCTTACCCTTACATAATTGTCTTGGGTCAAATTTCTTACATTGACTCTTTCACAACTAAAACAACATATCACTTTTTTCCCCAAAAAACAATCTCAATTAAAAAAACGAAACTTAAAGCCCTTCACAAAAATTCAAATATAACACTCAGAAAACAAACAGGCTCAGTCTTTTATTTCTACTGCATTATTAATACACAAAAGTAAAACAGCAGAGAGGCTTTCCAAATATTGTTCAAAAGAACTGGCCCCTAGGGGTTTGTTTAAAAATTTGAGCTGGTCAAGCATGCGTCAAAGTTTTTTCCTGCACATACAGTCAATCAACTTTATATTAACAGGTTTACCAAAAAACGCTCAAGGACGTCTACAGTCAAATCTGCTCTTACAGACAAATGTCCAAGACGATCACCTGTACAAACAATCATTTCCCTCCCCCTTGCATTTTCTATACATAATGCCAGTTTCCAAGACGACTACCTAATCACCCTGACAATGGGTGGGCATCTTAGACAATTTCCATGGTATATTTCTCCATCTTCACCCATCCTCCACACATTTAACATTCCCAAGGACACATTTGGCAAATGAAATTTGAGACAGCTGGCTCAAGCTGGTGGCATGAAGTATACGTAAAGTGTTATATATACATACACACACACACACACACAAACACATATATGTAATATACATATAT
>NW_004797451.1:481159-501517 GCF_000002075.1 Aplysia californica
TATTTTATATATATACATTTATTGTATTCTCCAGTAGCAAAACCAGGTCTGACATAACTGCCAATTGGTAACAAACATGCCACATTCTTTTTGTTTGTTTGTTTGAGTAAAAAGCAGCACACCGACACAATAATGGTCATTTAGTGCAGGGAAAAAAGTAAGACGGACAGACAGAAACAACAAAGGGAAAGAGAAGAAGTAGGACCTACCAGTTGCTCCCTCCAATCACCCGCATGTCATACTCTGGAGAGATATGAAGTATAAAAGTGAGGCTAAAATTCACTTTGTTGTGCTGCTGCCTCACACAAGAAGAAAGAATCCGGGCATTCAGCATTTGAGACAGAGAAAGTCTACAGCTTGCTCACACCTGACAGCAAAGTGCAAGTGCATATAATATATAAGTATGTTTTCAGGAAGACGATTTTCAAAGTTGACACCATAATAATAAAACAATCAAAATAATATTTGTGGACAGTGGAACTCTAAACGCAACACCCAGTTACATCCTTACAGACCTTGAGAATCCCAAAAGCTTCCACCAACAATCAGAGGGACATGTGTGTTGGATTCAGGCATCTCTCAAGTCAACACAGTTATAGTGATATGTATAACGGGACAATGGTATTTGATGCCATCAGCATACAGGCACAGTCAAAGTGACCCATATGCCGAGATTGAGGTATCTCACAAGAATACTGGCATACTCATGTGGCTTTGAGTTTGAGTACAGAGAAGCACATCCTTGCAATAATAGTCACTTAGCGCAGGAAAAAAGCATGACAGATTGACAGACAGACAGAGACAAAAGAGGGAAAGAAAAGAAGTGGGATCTGTGACTAGTATGAGCCCTTCACAACTGAGACTGGGGTTTCCCACAAGCAAATAAACACAATCTAGGCCACATATTATCAGTAACAGAGCTGTGCAGTGGTTTCTGTGCCAAAGATTCCAGTGCCTGATCTGCAGATTACCCACTGATTCTGTCTGCTCTCAAGAAACACAAATTCAGCTGTCCCTCCTTAGATTCTTTATTTGTGGTATTTAAAATTTTAAAAATAAATAAACCTTGGCCAATGCAATGCCCCCTTTTATTCAACACTGATGTAAAGTAAAACTTCAACCATGCAGGAGACAGGGAAGATAGAGTATGGACATAAATAGGGATGGATTTCAAAGATTTCAGGACTCAAGATTTCCTCATCGTGATGGCATGTTCTGACTGATTTGACAGGTCAACTGCATGAATGACTTTGGCATCCTACAAACCTTACCGCAAGGAAAGATTATTTTGATTCAATCATGGACTGTTCCCAAGTCAAATATATTTTGTTTTACAGGTTTACAGGTGGTTTTTTTAAAACTGTCCCGAGAACAATAAATAGCTCTGTCTGATACTACTTTCAGAGGTGAATAAATATAAAAAGAGTTGCCAAGTACCTTATGGCAGCTTTGATATGTATACAGTACATTTTTTGTAATACATATACACAAACACACACATATATATGAATATATGTATATATATACATATAAATGATCCTGCCTGCATAAAATCCTCCAGTTTCATAGTTCCCTATACACACAGGGGCCTCATTCAGAGATGATTATAATTATACGAAGTCATAACTCACTGCATTCAGTGTTATGCTGATGTAACTTGATGCTCCCCATTCTCAAACACAGGGCTCTCATGCAAAGACTACTGCATACATTATAATCCGCTACATTCAGCGCAATAGTGGCGTAACTTGATGTTAATCAGGAACATCTATTCAATGGCCTTAACAGATTGTTCACGGATGTCTCAAGCTGAGTGTGTCTTCAATGTAGCAAAGCTAATGGATTATTAACACAACCCCATGAAATATCCTTAATTAATGGAAAGCAGGTATGTAAACAACCAACTCAAAAGTGCGTACATCTCATGCCAGCACTGACACAACTCTAGGCATACAGTTACAGAAAAAAAGAGATTTAAAAAAAAGAGTTCAAGGACACAATGAAAAACACTGCTGCTGAATTATATTTCCTCTTGCATCTATAACATTCGACAGTCAGCAAATAGTCTGAGTGAAAGTCTGGGAAATTCACCTCCACAGTCAGATGTGAAAACCAGCGAGCAGAATCCTCGGACCCCTCCCCTCCCCACCTTCCCGAAAACTAAAGGACACATGATGTTCGAGTGACCATTTATTTCCTTCTTTCTCTGGACCCTCAATTCTGCTTTGTTTCACCGTCATGCATAGTCCAACATGTATATCAGCAAAAAACAAGATGAACACCAAAGCTGCATAAACTTGAATTTCTCTGAGTGATTTCTTAATACTAAAAAAAAAATCCCTGCAATTTGGCAGCACAAAAAAAAATATATTTTGGCATCACAAAAGCATGCCAACAACAAAAGCATCTGCAGTATTACCTCAGTACCTGTATAGTTTTTTCATCTATTTCAATATATCTTTCCAAGAACAGGACAAAGGGTGATTAAGAAACACAGACAGCATGTAAATTGAAACAATATTATGGGTGAAAAATTCCACAAAGGCTAGCCAAGTAATAAAATTTAAACCTAAGAATATAAAAGGTATGGCAATAAGACCGAGACATAAATATTTTCAGAGTGCAAGGAAAAAAAATATTTCAGAAACCGGATTACCATTACAAGAGGGAGCTCTTCACTTTAGAGAAAAAGGAGCTTGCCTCTCATGCCGGAGAGCATGATTCGATGCCTAGTTCACAGGCATAGTAGTGGTGGATGGATTTCTTTAGGGATTTTTCAGCTCATTATCACTCACATCCTAAGTTAGATAAGACAAAGAGCTTAGTCTTTTCACATAAGATCATAAAGAGTGGGAGTCCAATATGCATGTTGTGCATATAAAAGACATCTTGGCAGCTGGAAGTAGAAGAAGAGAAGGTTTGGCCTGGCTTGAAGCCAATACAAAATTCCATAAATAGCTGCTACCCAACATTGAAGAAACTGGGGACAAAGAAAATGTATAAATAATGCGTACGGGTGCCCAAAAGGTAGGGAAATTCAGTCCTTGTGCAAACACATCACTTAAGCATCTTCAACTATACTGTTGGTAGAGGAACCTAAAACTGACTGTCTCAGAAGTTTGGTGGCGGAATAAAGAAGTAGAGCAAGAAGGTGGAGGAAGAGGACAAGGAGAAGAAGGGGAGAGTTAGGAAAAGACCATCACAATGCAAAATGAGACACACAAACTGCTGCTGCACTGACCCATGGTCACGTTCCAGATGGCAGACTCTCCACAGCACTTCCTTCAACGGAATGCCGCACACTTTTTGGCCCTATCAGAGTCTCCACAGAGATCTTAATGCCACTCTTGTCTCTTGCGTTCTTTGAGGTCACTTTGTGGCCCTTCTTCCCTTTGCCGTGAGCACCACCTGCTGGTGAAGTCATTGATTGTTCCATCTTGGAACTCCAAGAGGGGTCAGCACTGGAGCTGGGACTACAGTCCTCCTCATCAGAGTCTGTGACCTGCGTCATCTGAGATAAAGAGGAATTCAGAGATGTCTCAACACCATTTGTTTCTGACATGGAGGCTTCATTGCTATTTTTCCCCCTCAGACTTTTCCTACTTCTGGTACTCGAGGAGCGCAGAGACGATGACCTTGAACGATCCACCTCTTCCAGTTGTTTCTTGACTGCTGAAACAGACTTTGGTGGAGCTCGAAGACGTTTCAGAATCTCTGAGTTCAGCTTTTGCTTCACAGTCAGTTTCCTTACAGCACTCGACACGGATTTCTTAGTTCTTAGTCTCAATTTGGACAACTGTGGCTTCAAAGATTTGAGCAAAGAGGCTTTCTCTCGCGCTGACATGCCAACGTCAGCCGGGACTAGAATCAAGTCTTCCGTGACACCTGACCCGTTGCCATTTGTCCCGCTCGAGCCCACTCGACTGCTTGCAGGAAGAACGAAAATCTTCTGCCCCGGTGGCACCTCATTGACAGGCATCAACAGCACAGGTGCCTCCCCTGCCTTAGACAATGATGAGTTTTTAAAAGAAGACGTAGGCTTTGGTGCCGGGGGTAAAATCACAACTTGAACACCTTTATCCCTCATATTATCTAACTTTTTCCTCCTCTGCTCCTCGATAACTTTATCTTCCAATTTTCCAAAATCCTTCAAAGCCGCCGCTCGCTCCTCATCATCCTTCAGATCTTGCCAAGTGTTGATCAAATTCCGCACGCCAGGAACAAAGAGCTTCAGGTTTGAGTTCATCTTTTCCTCAAGGTCAATGCAGAACCTTGAGAATCGTTCGTTGAGTCTCTTACTCTCGTCCAGAAGCAGCATGTTCTGCACTGCTTGGAAGGCTGTGCTGTGCGTGACGGGGTCCACCCGAGGCGTCTTCTTCAGCAGAGTCTTCCGGAAGGAGTTGGCGCGAAACTCGCTTTTGCCGCTTTTCCCTTTCTTTCTGCACACCGTCTTGAGGTTGGACAGATTGTGGTAGCGTTTCTTCTGAGCATTGAGCTTGCTACCCAGTCCCTTCCGAATAAGCGGGGGCGGCTGACAGCGAATGCTGGCTCCTTTGTGAGACAACCACGCCTGGGTCTGAGGCGGTTTTACCTCTGGAGCCTCCAGCATAGGCCGGAAAGCTTGGGTTTGATACTGCTGACTGATGTTCTGAACTGTTAGGTTTTGAGGTAAGGTTGGTTGAGACGGCGGTGCTGGAGGTGGAGGATGGGGAGGGTGCTGCTGGAATGCATTCTGGATGATTGGTGTCTGATTCATCATGTTCTGATGTAGGATGCTCTGTGCTGCTGTTGGTTGGTAGCTGATGTTAGCTACAATGTTGTAGTGGTGGCTGGAGAAATTCTGATGGTTCAGGCTCTGTATAGCAGCACCTTGCTGCACTGCACAGGATGAGGTACCAGAGTGAATGGGGATATTACCGCCCGTCATGTTAGGGGCTTGAAGATGAGTCAACTGGCCAAAGTTTGATGTGGGCACCATCTGGTGACTGGTTCGAACCTGAGGTGCAGCCTGTGTGTGGTACTCAAAACTGTGCGTGCCCATGTTCTGAAGAGTAAGGACGGGCGCAGTCATATTCTGCAAAATCTGACCACCAGGCAATACCGTTGTATTTTGCACCGGGCCGTTCTCATAGACCATACCTAAGGTCTGTGAGATATTTGGGTCCTCTGTGACAACCGTGGGCCCTTGTGGTGCCATGGAGTGACTGGCGTCTGGCAGCAGAGCATCAAACACCTGCATCTCTCCCACATCATGACGTCGGTCCGCTGACATCATGACAGGTGCTGCCGCTGCTACTGTCCCACACACTGGCGCCACCACAGCCTGGCTCGAGGGAGTCACGACCTCCAGGCTGTTACTTCCCCCGATCCCTGCGGGCGGGTGGTCCTGTGAGACACTCTCTTCCTCTGCCTCATCCTCTACACCTCCCACATCCTCCCCGTCCTCCTCTTCTGGATCCATGACCACCACGCTCTTCCCAGACGTGGCACAGTAGTCAAACGCGATCATGTCTGCGTCTGGGTTGTGCTTGGAAACCCGTTTTGTGGTGGTTTTGGCGCTGGTCTTACCCATGACCTTGGTGTACATCCTGCCGGAATAGAAAGAGGATTTTTTTTAAACACACCAAAAAAATCAAAGAATCAATAAAAATACACACAGACACATACACACAAGGTGGTCTTGAATCTAAATCAGAAGTCAGAATAACCATGAAGACTCCCAAAAATTAAAGAATCATGCTTTTGTTGTTCAGTTTGAGTTTCGAGTAAAGAGGAGCAAATCAGCACGTTAACCGTCATTTTGCGCTGAGAAAAAGAAGAGAGACAAAAACAGCAATGGGAAAGAAAAAAAACAACCTGCTAGTGGAGTTCTCTTATCACTTCCAAGAACTTACTGAATCATGCTCTTGTCATTTGAATTAAATTCTATACGTACCATAATTGTGAAAACATTGTCAATTTCTTTTTTTTAAAGAGTGCTAATGTAATGATATCAGAAACAAGAAAGGATAGCGCCTTAGTAGACACAAACAGGTAAATTCAAACGTACTGCTTTCCACTCTAAGAGTAAAGAAAATAAAAATACAGAAGGAAGAAAAGAAGACGGAGACATGCTTATGCTACACTAGAGTAAATACTACAGAATTACACAGGCATTATGTATTCTGGTGCGTTATTTTGCTAGAAAAGGGTTCACATTATATGCAGGTGTGCAATGGGCCTATTTCCAAACCTCTAACCCAGGAGTAAAGTAAAGTAGAAAAAAACACTCGAGTAATGATAAAAGCTGGTGTCCTATTAGAAAAAAAAAAGGTTATTTCAAAGGTACAGCTTTCCACTACATGGGTAAAGAAACTTTTCCCAAATCGGCTTTAAATTAGACAACCAAATCCCAGAGCAAAACTTGAATGTGCGTACTCCACAGTTCGATGCAGGTTTACTACTTTGTATAACCCTTTCTCCAGTGAGAGAATTGACTTCCAGGTCTGTGGCTTCTGACATTTCTATTTGCCTAAAAAGGTGCAGCAGGAGGAGGAGGACTAGCCCAAAAAGAGAAAAGGAGAAGCTTAAAAAGGAAAAAAAGAAGGAGGAAGCAGAGAAATGGAGGTGAAGGAAAAGCAGGGAAAGAAGAAGAGGAGGGAGACGAGCCAACTAAAATGAGAGGGAGGAAGGCGAGGAAAGATAAAGATGAAGCAGAGAAAGAGGTGGAAAAGTAAAGTAAGAAGAAGGAGGACGCATCTATGTGAAAATCGTATTTCCCCAAAAGGGAAAAACATTAGAGGTGCCTTCTGATTTTTCTTCCCTACACGACTCACCTGTACACTTTGTTCTTGTCCGGCACATAGAAGCCGTCCACAGCCACAGACAGGTAGTGGTCCATGCCCAGCTGTCCCTGTAGATCACGCTTGTGTTTATCCAGTGCGTCTTTTGGTTTGATGCCCTGCAAAAACATACACACAAACAGTCATCTTAGAAGAAGTTGGAGTTGTGGCAGTATCTTTTTAAGGCAAAGAGATCAAGTGATCAGCTCTGGATAAGGGATAATGGAAAGTGTTTGTTCGTGGCTTATACCCTGGTGCAGGGTGAGAAAGGCAGTGATGATGATGATGTTTTACACCCCTGCAAAATGCTGTTTTCATCATTCAGAACACTAGCAGCTTTACCTGCAAAAATACACAAGCACAAGGACAGTAGAAATTGTAGAATCATATTTTACACCTCCATTAACACAATTTTCATAATTTAGAAAGAAGACAAACATCCTATCATGTCATTTAGAAGGCAGGTAGCTTTGCCTTAAAAAAAGACACACACACACATAGAAGTAGTTGTGGTAAAAGTATGTTTCACAACCCAATCTACACATTTAAAAAAAAATCAGAAGTGCTACTTTGGGCTCAACACCATGTGAAAAGACATACATACAATCATCATAAAAGTAGATGTGGTAATAGCAGGTTTCACCCCCCCCCCCCAAGCCCCAATTGCCCCAATTTTTATTGTTCAGAAAGACAGATATATTGCCCAGGCTGGCCCATACCCAGATCAACATGGACAACAAAGTTACTTTATAAAAAAATATAAAATATTCCTTTTTGGAGGGGGGGGGGGGGGGAATGTACAGTAGTTCTCATTCCAAGTCATAGTCAAAGTCAAAAGAAAAGTTCCACCACAAATGACTCAAACAGAATGCTCAGTCACATTAAAAACATGCACTGAGGGAAACTTCAGACCAACTACATGAGATGCAAGGCTAACTAGTAACAATTTTTCTACTTCCTAAAAAGGAAAAGATTGACATTATTTGAGAATGGGAAGTCGAGTAAGGGAAAAGAGCAGATGGCAAGTGGGGAAATATTGGCACTAGAATAGAACGATCTGTATCCAACCATTCTGTGCCTTCTGCTAGGCCATCAATATCAAATAATACAGCATAGCATATTCTTTATTTATCCTTCTCTTTATTACTATATATATGACATTGGACTGCAGGCAAATGCACAGCCATTGTGAGGGATTAATAACAAGAGCCTAAGACTGACAGACCTGTCGGAACATTTCCTCAAAGCGCTTCTCAATATCTGGGCAGAGAGGGCGCTTCTGTAGGCTCCGTGGGGCTGCAATGTCATGGTTGTGAGCGAATCGTATCCGGATGAGAGTGGCATAGCCAGGGAGGTGGGGATCACTGCATACACATAATACCACACATTTAAAGACTTAAAACATAGTTCTGGAATTTCAGAAAAGTTACCTGGTAACTGGAAAGTGAAGACACAATTACATACAGGTATATCCTGTGGGTTTGGTTTTTTTCGTAAACAGAAGAATAAATTGTTCAAAACTGTTTATATCATAACTTGCTGACTGAACAATTTTGTATTTTAAAAATTGTCTTTGAACATCAATTACAGACTGACAATTTAAAACTATGTGGATACAGGTAATGTAGGGAAAATGAAAATAAAAGATAGAGATCTTCCTAACTACCGCCTCCTCATATGTTCACCAAATACAAATCCTATGAACAGCTTTCCTTTTCAAGGTTTTAACTGCTACTGAAACTCTTCAAGAAAAAAACCCTGAAGAGTAGAGAAAAGTTTTTTTTAATAATAAAAAAAAAAATTACAGCTCATTCAAAAACTTATCTAAATGATTTTAGTAACTACAATGAAAAATTGTAATAATCCTTCTCTTTATTTAAAGTCTTTATCCTTAATAAGTGAAACCAGAAAAAAATCATGTTTCCTATTTCTGTGAAAGAGGCGGGCAGATTCCCTGAGATACAAGTGCACAAAGAACTGCACATCCGAACTACGTTATGGAGTAAGAATAAGTTTGATTTGAGATAAAAAAAGAACTTAGATAAAGTTAAAACTGGCGCCCATATGACTTTATACAGTTGCGAGCACTGTAAAACCTTACTAAAACAAGCAAACAAAGTTAAAACTAGCAAACATCAGTCTCTTTGGAAAGTCTTTTACATTTCAGCCTGTGGTGTCCATATTCTTCAACTTCATATTAATGGCACAGCATGAGACACCATTCTTATCTCTGCTTAGTTGCGGGTGAACTCCATAGTGTATGTTAGCCTGTGGTGTCCATATTCTTCAACTTCATATTAATGGCACAGCATGAGACACCATTCTTATCTCTGCTTAGTTGCGGGTGAACTCCATAGTGTATGTTCTAATATCGGACAAGGGAAAATCAAGACTTGAGACTTCAGTCATGCAGAAGCAAGAAAAGAGTACAATTGCCTATAGAAAGACAATGTCAAACTATGATCCTATGTATCAATACATTGTATGCAGAAGAGTGGGTCAATGGTAAAGATACTCAAGATTAAAACCTTTTTGTGTTCTGTATCTTCATATTTTTTAATTTTTTTAAAAATAATATTTTTGGCAACATGAAAGGTTAGGGACCCTTTGCTCTGGAAATTATGATAGTATAAGTAAAAAACATTGTGCTGTGAGTTGGAAAACTGCTTTACTTTGAGTTCTAGCAGAGGAATGAAAAAGACAAGAAATACCTCATTCATTCAAAAACAACATAAATAATAGTCAAATAAGTGAAAAAGAATGCAAATACCTGGCTCTGATGCGTCCACTCTTGGCAAAATTCTTTATGACAATGTTAAGAGCACTAGGGCAATCCGTCACTTCAAACTGCGGGTTTCTCTTTCGAGGTCTTTTCTCACGCCACGGCTGGTTGAACTTACACTTGTACATACCCTGCCAAAATAACAATGACAATCTTCATGTTGGATAGCGAAAGCAAGAACAAAAATTGTTTATTTATCTAAGATATGGCTGTACAACTACTTATCAACAGCTCTCTCATCAGTGAACATTAAACTTTAATTCTCTTCATAAGCAAACATAAAGGTCCTGAACATTCACCCAGACACAAGAAAAAAGGAGCTTAAGTAATTATATGAGGCAGGCAGTCATTAATAAACAAATCCTTCCCCCCTGCTGAAAGCTGAAGGATGCGCAAAAGAACATAAGAGATAAAACAAAGGTGAGAAAGGCAAGAGCGGATCCAGAAATAATTTTCAAGAATCTATTTCCCTGTTTTCCTTTCCAGACTTGCAGCTGGAGTAACAACATTTTAAGGGTTACCTCATTCTGCAGAAAAAAAGCTTAATATACCTTGAACACTCGCTTCAAGCTGACTTTGGAATAGACTTGAACAACAGAGTGTGTGGTGAGAGACTTTTCTTCAAACGATCGCTTCCATGTGAGAGCCTCTTCCTTGGTTGCAAGATTCATGCGGAGAGTCACTATAAATTTCTCTGAGCTTCCCAGCTCTTCATAGTCACACAATTTGTAGTCATACTCTTCTGGAAGAAGCCTCTGAAAATATTAAGTTTTAAAATTATCATTAGCATCCAGTTTCTAGGCAGTAAGAAAGTGGCAGCCAGCCACTAAACATAAATGTGACTACAAGTGTTCAGAAATGCCTAGCAAACATATGTGACACATATGGCAAAATCAGGCGCTCGTCAATATAACGAAACAAGAGAAACAAGCATTTTTCTGCAAGTTTGGCATTTTTTATCGGTTTTTAGCTTTTTGACTCAATCCCTTTTATGTCCGTATAAAAACACATTTCCAGGTGAATTTTTCTGACAAACGTTGAGTAAAGGCACACATTTGTCATTTTTCAGTTTTCAAGGACTCTTTCGCTACTGGAGTTACAAAACTTTGAAGGCCATTTTCTCGCAAATTTCACCATTGAAATCAAGTGACCCCACCCTCTTCAATAGCAAATATCTTGACTTCTATTCAAGATAGATGTGTGTTTTCTTCACGGAAAGAAAAAGCAAATATAAATAAGCATTCAGATAACACCAATAACTCTACATGTCCAAAAATTGACAAGCGCCTGATTCCACCCCGTCGTGACGCATGTTATTTTTAAAAAAAACAAACAAATGTTTTAACTCTTTATCTCCGGCAAACTGCTCCTAGCGGCTCGCGGTCGGAACCACTATGCCGGTGAGCCAATAACAGGGGTTTGGGCACATATATTCCTTTACGAGGACTTCGACACCAAATTGTTTTTTGGCAGTGGCCGAAAACAGGTCTCTTTTATCAGAATTTCATTCATTAGATGAAGAACTATCGAAATAGGTTCACTTGTTTTGATTTCATCATCAATTTAGTTACGATTTTGTCATTTTTAGATTTAGTACAGTAGTCTCCACCTGAACGCACAGAGAGTGCATTTACATGAACCTTTGCAAAGGGAGGAAGGGACGCAGTCATCTCATTGCTTTGATATATTCTAGTGACCTCCCTTTGGGTCGGAGGTCAGTTTTGCTGATAATGTTACGACACATGACTATTTTGTGGTTAAGAATACAAAGGGTGGGGGGGTTAGGGAAGACAGACTCAGTATAATGACAGGCACCATGAATTGTCGGGATCAGATGATAGAGGAAACTGTTGGTGATAATCATAGATCTAGAGACTACGGACCAGCCACATGGCTTTCCAAGTGACCACCCCCTACCGTAAATTCATGGATGACATCAGAATCATAGATCTCTACATTCAGAGAAACTTTTCTCTTGTGATTCGTTGAACAAGTACATTATAAGTTCTTAAAGAGCAGAGTGATAAGGCTTACTAGACTAAACATTAATCCTATAGAGGCCTCTAGTGTTTTACAGCATTCAAGTGTGTTGTGCAGCATAGGCCTCGGTCTAACTAAACATTACATTAGTCACCCAAACACAAGTCAGAAACCTCCTATCAAAGATGCATTTCCAGTGACCAATCAAAAAACATTTCAGTCCCCCAACCCCCGCCCCGCCCAAAAAAATGTCACCGACCAGTCCTAGACCTATGTGTCTGAGGAAAGTTGGGTGTGAAAATGCTGCCCATCACTCTTTTTGTTCGGTGTGAGGGGCAGTCTCACCAAATATCTGGTTTTCAAGGCTTGTCTTATACAAGCTGTGAAGGTTGTAGTGAAAATTTCCCTTTGTCAAGCTTTACCTGTCAGAGCGTTCCGCGGATCGGAGCGTGCGTTTAGAGGGAGTGACCATGCGCTTGTACGTCTAAATTATGTACCGTAGTAAAAAACCCGCCAAATGATGAAAGCGTGCGTTTGAGAGGAGCGTGCTTTTGTATGGCGTGCATTTACGTGGAGACTACTGTACCAAAAACAGGCCCCGGCATAGTGGGTTTACCCCCCACCCCCCTTGGAGACAAAGAGTTTTAAAAGGGAAGTATCCAGTTTATCCATATAGAGTGAGATCAGATATGCTACTAATATTGATCCTCCATTAACAAGAGGACAAGCGGTCCAAGCATTTCTTTAACATCCTTTTAGCGCTTCAAAGACTATCAATATCATATACATCTGTTTTTTATTTCACACACTGTAAAGATAACAGTGTATTCTATAGATTGTCAAACCATAAACATATACTTTTTTGGCCGGCTCTATTTCTCCGAACGCTCGGGAAAATAAACTTGAACTCTATTTCTCCGAATGGTTTCCGTTCTCAAGATTTTTTGGTTATTTGCGAATGGAGGGGCCCACGTGTGTGTGTGTGCATCGTGAGTGTGTGAGTGTGTGTGTGTGTGTGTGTGTGTGTGTGTGTGTGTGTGTGTGTGTGTGTGTGTGAGTGTGTGTGTGTGTGTGTGTAAGGCATGAACATGGGTAGGGGGGGATGCGGGGGGAGAAATTTTTTTTTAGTCTTTGCGTTAGGGGTGATTAACTGCAAACTGCCAAAGTTGAGCAGTCTTGTTTTCTCGCAGCACCTTTTGAAGGTATTTTATAATGAAGTTGGTCCGGGAATGTTGCCCCAACCACAATTGAAGTGTCTGAATATTCAGACAAGAACTAAAAATCTCTAGCTCTAGAAATTGAATTCGATGCAAAACATGCTTCCTCCCAGTCCTCGCAGAATGAAAGATGACGCCGAACTCTTGCAAATGGTCTAACCAAAAGAATCTCGAGAACTGAAACCATTCGGAGAAATAGAGATCAGGTTTATTTACCCGAGCGTTCACAGAAATAGTCACTTCGTACTTTTCAATACTTGAAGTTGTTCCCATTACATAGAGAGAAGACATGAGGATAGGTAGCCTAAGGAAGTAGATGACAATTTATCTAATTGGTAGTTTTTTCTCTTTCCATTAAAATCTAGACACTCCAGACTTAAAAGAGGGAATCTGAAGGTGGGATGAGTGGTGGGGAATTAATTTGATAATGTCCCATGTCCATGTCATCATGATCATGTCTCACAAAAAGTGTACATAAATTATTTATTACAACAACATTCAATGTCTTGTGTGCACCAATCATATTCAAAAGTCTGCAATCCTCCATCCATGACAGGAGAAATGTGAAATAAAAAAACAGACCTACACTCCTACACAGCACATCAGCAGGAGGTGCAACCATGTCCGGTGCATGCAAAAATGCAAGACATTATTATGGATATCAATTTCTGCATGGACGTTTATGCTGAGTTTTGCATCTTTCTGCATGATGCTGCTTATGGCTATGGTAAAAACAAATGTAAACTCCTCCACTCATTTGGCTACAGGAACTGTTGGTACAGGCACAGTCACAGTCACAGGACAGCAGGTGGCAGCAATCTTTTCCTCCAGCAGACTGCGCACCTGTTCTGTATTGTATTGGCCCTGCAGGTAGAGTAGAGTCAAAGCATCATCCCTCCTAAATTACCTACATTGTGTCGCAGAATGCATAAACCATTAACATTAACAACAATAACCACATGCATACCTCCAACTGTGGTAAGTCCTTTAAGTTGTACTTTCCACAGTTGCACTTTGCAGTTGATGTACCAAACGGACGCCACTCATCTGGATTTCTTACGACCTTTGGGGGCTTTTTCGGCGACTCTTTCTCAGATTCCTCCATGTCTTTCGAAGCCACAACGCAGAGAAATAAAATCTAAAATATTGAAAGGAAATAAAACAGTAGATTCAGTCGTCTAGAATAATTTCAAGTGATAACAAAATGTTGTTTTGTCGGTGAAAAAAATCCTTCTACAAATTCTTCCTTTTTGTCTTGCGTCTTTTGTGTGCATTAATTATCTTCTCTTGAAGTGTTTTCTTGTCTTAATAAGTTAAAGAGTGAGCTCGTCTTAATTATCGCTCGCAATTTTGTGAGCACTATACTAATGGATTTCTCTCTAATTTCGACTTGTTACGTTTTAGGCCCAAGGAGTGAACTTTTCACAATTATCTGAGTATCAATTTTATGTTTATGAGGATTGTGAATTCCTCAGAAGAGTACCAAAACGGCCAAAACGAACTCAGGTCGAGTTCTTTTGTCAAAAAAGTAACGTTTAATGCTGTCGATGTGGCCTTGACTGATTTTTCACCTTTCACCTTGTTATAAAGTCGCAGCTGACGGGGGAGTTGTCCATTTTGTGTACGCGACACAGATAAGGAACATCATGCAGAGTGTGAGGCGGTCCAGCAGTCTTATCCAACAAGCGGTAAAGGAGTGTTCTAATCTTGGATTCTAGAGGAACTGTGTGCATTTTTTTTTTACATGCATTGCATATTATGTTGGACACAAGAACTTATTAGATATATCTAGATCTATCACTAATTTAACAATTTAACGACACAACAAGCATTCCCTCTGCCTGCTCCTTACAAATATTCTACTTTCACTTTGAGATCGAAAACTTGATCCTCAGTGTTAGTTTTATAATAGCTGAAGTTCAGAAGAAATCGATTTTCTTTTATATTCCTTTTACTGTTCTTTACACACTGATTTGTGACAGAAGCTCTATCTGCAATGTGAAAGCTTCTTCATCGTGTTTCTGTGCTTTAAATTTTAAATACTGTACTTTATTAAACTTTAATTGGAATATTATTATGGCATACTTTTGTCTGGGGGTCGCTGTTACTGTTATTGTTATATAATACACTCACACTCATTAGGCCCTATATAAATTTTAGTTTAGATTTCATTTGTAGTCACATGAATCACGTATAGAAGGGGTGGCTGGATTGAACATTGGTGGACCCACGTACCTTGTTTACACATGATAGAATTAACTATTTACTCTTTCCGGACATATCGCCGATCGGCGCGAGTCCACACCCCTTTGTGGACGTATTGCCGATATATCGACTGTGATAGGGTGCTTCAGTTTTGTTTCGTTGTAACACGGTCCGTCATTTATAAATTAGATCTACTCTTTATTGCTATTGAAAAACTCGGAAACGAAATCATCTAGTTTCACTTTGTCAAAGTGTGGGTTTGGGGAAAAACGAGTGAATTAGTTCTTGGGGTCTTGCATCAACAAACATGATGTAACTGGACTCAGTATAAATACCATACTCAAACAAAAACTGGAATATTGCTTTCAAATAAAAGCTGCGCATTCAGAAATTTATATTAATATGCTCTTGGCCTGTATATTATAAGATAGAGCTAGATGCTGATTTGCTTTCTCACTTGTTTGGTAAACGTAATTTTTCCGTCAAAATTTATTTTTCTCGTCACCATCGCCATTTCTAACACTTCTTATTTATGCAAACTTATGTTCCAAATTAATCCTTGTTTTATAGTGGGATGTATTCCTCATTCAATTTCCTACAATTTCATATTGTTACATTTGGAGTGATGGTTATAATGCTTAGCTATGAAGTTATTTTGTACACCACTTGCATATAACCAAAGCGAGCCTGAGGTTAATTATGTCTAGACCCCCAAAAAACTACGTCCGCAAAGAGTTATAATTAAAATCTCCGAGGGGAGTAATCCCACTACGCCATGCCCCTGTTTTGGTGTTATCTCTAAAAATGACAAAAACGTAATTAAATTGGTCTTCAAATTGAAACTAGCAAACCTATTTTGATAGTTCTTCATCATATAATAAATGAACTTCCGGTATAAGAGACCTGTTTTCGGCAATTGCCGAAAAGTAATTAATTATAATTTGATGTCGAAGTCGTCGTAAAGGAATATGTGCCCGGCTAGCGGCTCACCGGCTCAGTGGTTCCAACAGCGAGCCGCTGGGAGCGGCTTGCCGGAGATAAAGAGTTAATGCGCACTAGCCATAACAACAGTGGGGGGTTTCAGAAAAACACCATTGCAAAACAATTATAGCATAATTATAAGAGCAGACCATTGTACAGCGAGGCTCAAAGTAGTTTATTCGGCTTCGTTCAGTGTTGGGTCCACCAAAGTTCAATCTTACCGAAGGGGTTTTCAGATTTTTGTGATTCGTGCACTGTGTGATTTTTTAAAATTGAAGATTTTTTCATTTTCAAGAAAATAAAAGTAGATCTAGATCTATTCCAAAATGATGACTTTTGATTCAAGTTGATGAAAGCCATCCCAAATGATGGTGATGTGTGCAATGTCACACTCACAACCAGAGCTGTTAAAGTACTTTTAAAAAGGTACTTAAGTACAAATTTAGGTACAATCTGAAATATGTACTTAAGTACAGTAAAAGTACTTTCCTGTAAAATGTACTTGAGTACAAGTACTTTTTAAAAAAGTACTTATGAGTACATTTTGAGTACTTTCTGCTAGTATGCTAAAACACTTCAAAATGCAAAACATCATATTGAATAAGATATCTAGTATATTTGACAAATTTGGCCATTTATTACTAATAATGTAAACAGTATACAAAGCATTTGAATATACGCACTGAACGTAGGTGGAAATTGTCCGTGAAATTGAAAAAAAAAAAACCCAGCAAACAAACAGACGCAACTAGTGAGTAAGTGATATTATGAATAGAATTTGTTTGAGCAAGACAATATGATCTAATGTAAGTCAGTCCTAGGGGTCGGAAAGTAGGAAAAGTATCAAAATTGGAAAATGTAGAGACAAAGTTGTCCTAAGAAAATAAAAAATTGATGAAAATGGCCAGCAAAAAAAAAAGTGCTTTGAATTCTTTAACAAATCCTCAAGGAATCAAGGTAGTCTTAAGCACAAACCACAAAAAAAGGAAAAAAGAAATTTAGGTAGCCTAAAAAATTGTTAGATTGATATACATTGAGAACTCGATTTCAGTTTCAACTGATTATAATAGTGGTAAGACAGAGTTTGGTCACACTGTGTAGTCCACGGCGCCCACGGCAAACCAAAATAGGCCTACATGTAATTTCCTAGAGTCTAGTAAGTGTTGTGTAACCAAAAATTCTCTACTACAGTAGTCTCCGCCTAAGATCCCAGTGCTCGGGAGCAAGGGAAATATGGGATCTTAGCCCGACGAAGCTAAGGAAGAATCTACAGTGACCCAAGAACTGATGTGACCCCTGGGTAGGTTTATGACATATGGCGAGCAAAGAGTGGTCATCCTTGATGACCAATCACAGTAGCATGGTGGCATGAGGCAAGCCATAATATTATACCGTACACTCATTAGCATATTGTCTCGAGATCTTTATCTACGTTTATCCAGTTGCCCCTCTCCTTTACCTGTCCAAAAATTGTAGCCTTCCATCTCTGATTGAGTCCCCCCGCCTTTGTCGTTACGTACCATTACGCTGTGACCACCCCAATTAAAATTCAGGCTGTCTCGCAGTTTCGGGAATAGAGAAAAACTGCCTTCAACTTCAATGGTCAGGGAAGAGTTCACAGTTCGATGTGATCCTGCCTGGGGCGAACTTGTGTAGGCCCAACCCACCCAGCGAGGGATGAAAGTTCAGGTGGCGAGCTCAGATGCGAGTGCGATGTTTGGGGAAAAGAAACGCCCATCGGTCTGTTCACACCTCGGTGTGATCCCGTCTGGGGATCATTGTACCGTTTCATGGAGTTTTACAGCACATGTGATCACTTTCACAAGAGTGGCTGATCTTTGACGCGACGGGCAGTTCTTTAATATCAACTTTTAACTCTTGGTTGATCGGCTGTGCCCGCCCGTGTGTTTGTTCCGTAAATTATGATCGGAAATGTCGGCACTTATTCTTTCATTAAGCTTCAAAAGTACTCAAAATGTACTTGAAAAGTACTCAAAAGTACTTTTATAAAAAGTATCGGAGTACAGTAAAAGTACTGATTCTCAAAATGTACCGGAGTACAGTAAAAGTACCGAAAATTGTAACGTAAGTACAAGTACCGGAGTACTTGTACTCCATTACTACCAGCTCTGCTCACAACACACACACACACACACACACACACACACACACACACACGGGGGCTCTCGTGGTCTTAGGGGTTAATTTTAAGGTGTTCGCCTCTCATTCAATAGGTCGTGGGTTTGAATCCGGATGACGGAAAATTTTCTTGTTCTCTAAAATTTTCTCCTTTCACCTCCTTTCCTACTCTGTAACGATATTATTATTATGTCGTCTGCTTTCATCTCCATATTGTTAGTCAGAATTCTGAGTAGACCTCTATGTATAGCTAGCTTAAGATTGTTATTGTTTATAAATTTCTATTCATTTATATTATAGCTTTTGACTGTAAACCTGCATGTGTGTGCATGTATGTGTTTGTGTCTATGTGTGTACGCAATGAAACACCAAACCAATGTTCCAGGGTCTGGACAATAAAGATGTATCTTTTATTTACTTTACTTTTTGCCCCCACCCCTTTACCTCCTTTGCCCCCCTCCTCTGGGCTCCTGACTATTTCTTGCACACCCCTGATCTTCATGTAGGAAAGACCTTCTACACCTAGCCTTCTTGGACAAGGGCGGACAATCTCGGAAGTCCAGTGTGCAAGTAGTGCACGTTAAAGATCCCTTGGTATTCGAAAGTCAATAAGAGTAGGCTTTGGCCGCCACCCGGGCAAAATTCAAAATTTCCTACCAACGGAAAAGGATAAATAAATGTGACGCAAGTGCTCTTATGACCTTACGAGGTTTCGAGCACTTTTAAACCCTTACCAAAAAAAAAGAACCCACGCACACACACATGCGCACCAGCCACATATATGGTCGCTTTTAAGCACAAGGGGGCTATCCCGAAAAATGCTGTTTTGAGAAAATCGAAGGTAAAGTTTTTGCCCCTTGTTCAGTTTCTTTAAAATACAAGGAGAGTTTTCTCTATAACCAAACAAATATACACACCAATGAAACCAAACTTCTCCTATAGGTAGGGCAATGCCCACTTTTGGTGTAGGTCAAGATTTCTGGAAACTCCCGAAATCTGGGTTAGCCCACTTGCCCTTTAAATCTATAATTTCTCTATTTATATGCCCTGAGGCTTGTAATGTGTGCTGGCTTTTATCTCTTCCCCCCCGAGGTAATAGCCACTTACATGTGGACAGTCATTATCTGTCGATTATTGGTAATTTCACAGAGATTTTAGGTTTTTATTGTACAATAATGTTTGTCTTGGCAATGCTAAGATGATGTTTTGAGAGCTGCATTGCTGTAAAGGCAAAGACTGCATTCTGCATCAATGACTGAATTAGCTGGAAAAAGATTATTATATACTTTGAGTGAAATATTGTGTACTAACTCTTTATCCCAGAGGAGGTAACATCATCTCTAAATTGGTCATTAAATCAAAACAAGTGGATCTATTTTGATAGTTCATCTAATGAATTAACTCCTGGTAAAAGAAACCTGTTTCTGGCAATAGCTGAAAAGTAATTTGGTGCTGAAGTTGTCGTAAAGGAATGTGTGCAAGCTGTTGCCAGCGGATCATCAGCACAACAGTTCCGACCACAAGCCGCTGGGAGCAGCTTGCCGGAGATCAGTAGTTAAATAAAGATGTGCCATTTTTTTAATGTTGTGTTTCAAGTCTTGAAAAGGGGAAAACAAAACTAGTCATTTGAATATGTAGAGGTATGTATTATATTATACTGTTACTAAGAGGTAAAACAGTAAAGAATTCAGGCTTCCATATTGCCTGTGGAGGAAGTATATATTCACTTTTTAATGTAAAGTGAAGGCCTATTTGAAAATATTTTTTTTGTGCCGAGTTGGTTCAGATATATAATCTCAAGTCTGGTAGCGCAGGATCTTGCAGGTCATAACTTTCCTCCTTATAATATTTATCGCCATTATGATTTTTTTTTTTTTTTCACCCGTAAAACTAAGCTTTTACAAAATTATCATCTCTCTCTCTTTCTCTCACTCTCTCTCTTCCTCTCCCATCAAGCTTGTAATAAAAATTATGCTCTCTACTTGCTTTAAATTTCGATATGTGTCTAAAATATATAAAGAAGGTTTGAATTTAACACATAGATGCTGCATCCTGGATATTATAACTCAGCTGAATGTGGGTATTTTTTAAACAGAAGTACCACCTCATAACATCTTATCTCTCTGTCTCTCTTTCTCTGTCTGTCTTTCTCTCTATCTCTCTCTATCTCTCTCTCTCTCTCTCTCTCTCTCTCTCTCTCTCTCTCTCTCTCTCTCACACACAAACACACCCA